>NW_027507784.1:349108008-349226402 GCF_037356315.1 Lithobates pipiens | reverse complement strand
ATCCTCTGTGAGGACCACCATGACCCCCCCCCCCATAAAATACATATATATCCTCTGTGAGGACCACCCATAGATGACATACATATCCTCTGTGAGGACCACCATGACCCCCCCATAGATGACATATATATCCTCTGTGAGGACCACCATGACCCCCCCATAGATGACATATATATCCTCTGTGAGGACCACCATGACCCCCCCCATAAAATACATATATATCCTCTGTGAGGACCACCATGACCCACCCCCCCCATAAAATACATATATATCCTCTGTGAGGACCACCCCATAGATGACATACATATCCTCTGTGAGGACACCATGACCCCCCATAGATGACATATATATCCTCTGTGAGGACCACCATGACCCCCCCCCCATAAAATACATATATATCCTCTGTGAGGACCACCATGACCCCCCCATAGATGACATATATATCCTCTGTGAGGACCACCATGACCCCCCCCCCCCCATAGATTACATATATATCCTCTGTGAGGACCACCATGACCCCCCCCCCATAAAATACATATATATCCTCTGTGAGGACCACCATGACCCCCCCCCATAAAATACATATATATCCTCTGTGAGGACCACCATGACCCCCCATAGATTACATATATATCCTCTGTGAGGACCACCATGACCCCCCATAGATGACATATATATCCTCTGTGAGGACCACCATGACCCCCCCCCCCATAGAGTACATATATATCCTCTGTGAGGACCACCATGACCCCCCATAAAATACATATATATCCTCTGTGAGGACCACCATGACCCCCCATAGATTACATATATATCCTCTGTGAGGACCACCATGACCCCCCCCATAGATTACATATATATCCTCTGTGAGGACCACCATCACCCCCCCATAAAATACATATATATCCTCTGTGAGGACCACCATGACCCCCCCCCATAGATTACATATATATCCTCTGTGAGGACCACCATGACAACCCCCCATAGATTACATACATATCCTCTGTGAGGACCACCATGACCCCCCCATAAAATACATATATATCCTCTGTGAGGACCACCATGACCCCCCCATAGATTACATGTATATCCTTTGTGAGGACCACCATGACCCCCCCATAGATTACATGTATATCCTCTGTGAGGACCACCATGACCCCCACATAGAATACATATATATCCTCTGTGAGGACCACCATGCCCTCCCCATAGATACAATATATCCTCTGTGAGGACAGATCAGATCTCTACATACAAACTCCATGGGGTAAAGTCAGATCTCTACATACAAACTCCAGATCTCTACAGACAAACTCCATGGGGTCAGTTCAGCGGTTCACATACAAGTCCCATGTTGCCAGGCCAGAGATCTACATAATATCCCTGTGGTGCCAGGTCAAGTGTTCAAGGGTCTACATATAATCCCTGTAGTGCCAAACCAGGGGGAAAAACAAATGATATGAAGCCAAGTTGGGGTTAAACATACAAATACCATGGTGCCAGGTTGGATGTCTACATACAAGCCCTACTAAATCAGGTTGGAGGTCTACATACAAGGCTTGTGATGGCATGACAGAGGTCTACATATAAGCCCATAGCGCTCAGTCCAAGGGTCTACATACAAGCACCATAGTACCATGTATGGAGTCTTCATACTGTACAAGCATGTTGCTACCAAGAATAGCCGGTGAAGACCTAGCCGGGATGGTCTTCCTGAAGTGCAGACAATACTGGAATGAAATTAAGTTTTGGCCTCCGGGTCTGGAAGTTCCCTTAGGGAAGACATTGAGGTCGTGGCTGGATGGTGGCTGGATGGTGGTTGGATGGTGGCTGGATGGAGGTTGGATGGTGTCTGGATGGTGGCTGGATGGTGGTTGGATGGTGGCTGGATGGTGGTTGGATGGTGGCTGGATGGTGGTTGGATGGTGGCTGGATGGTGGTTGGATAGTGGTTGGATGGTGGCTGGATGGTGGTTGGATGGTGGCTGGATGGTGGTTGGATAGTGGTTGGATGGTGGCTGGATGGTGGTTGGATGGTGGTTGGATGGTGGCTGGATGGTGGCTGGATGGTGGTTGGATGGTGGTTGGATGGTGGCTGGATGGTGGTTGGATGGTGGCTGGATGGTGGCTGGATGGTGGTTGGATGGTGTTTAGATGGTGGCTGGATGGTGGTTGGATGGTGGCTGGATGGTGGTTGGATAGTGGTTGGATGGTGGCTGGATGGTGGTTGGATGGTGGTTGGATGGTGGTTGGATGGTGGCTGGATGGTGGTTGGATGGTGGTTGGATGGTGGTTGGATGGTGGCTGGAGGGTGGTTGGATGGTGGCTGGATAGTGGTTGGATGGTGGCTGGATGGTGGTTGGATAGTGGCTGGATGGTGGGTTGGATGGTGGTTGGATGGTTGGATAGTGGCTGGATGGTGTTTGGATGGTGGTTGGATGGTGGCTGGATGGTGGTTGGATGGTGGCTGGATGGTGGTTGGATGGTGGCTGGATGGTGGTTGGATAGTGGTTGGATGGTGGCTGGATGGTGGTTGGATGGGTGGCTGGATGGTGGTTGGATAGTGGTTGGATGGTGGCTGGATGGTGGTTGGATGGTGGTTGGATGGTGGCTGGATGGTGGCTGGATGGTGGTTGGATAGTGGTTGGATGGTGGCTGGATGGTGGTTGGATGGTGGCTGGATGGTGGCTGGATGGTGGCTGGATGGTGGTTGGATGGTGTTTAGATGGTGGTTGGATGGTGGCTGGATGGTGGTTGGATAGTGGCTGGATGGTGGTTGGATGGTGGTTGGATGGTGGTTGGATGGTGGCTGGATGGTGGTTGGATAGTGGTTGGATGGTGGCTGGATGGTGGTTGGATGGTGGCTGGATGGTGGTTGGATGGTGGCTGGATGGTGGTTGGATGGTGGCTGGATGGTGGCTGGATGGTGGTTGGATGGTGGCTGGATGGTGGCTGGATGGTGGTTGGATGGTGGCTGGATGGTGGTTGGATGGTGGCTGGATGGTGGCAGATGATGCGTGTTCCTACAAACAAATATAAGAGATGGAGCGGGCAGGACCCCCTGAAAAAGGGGTAATATGATATTTATTTGCCCCCTTCTGCAGCTTTTACTAAATCTACACATTTTCTTCAATTATTAGATTTTGACCATAAAGTACCTAAAAGTGAACCTGTCAGCCAATTCTTGGAGTAAATGTCCAGCCAATGAGCACACAAGCCAGAAGCACCTCCCCGAATCTGGCTTTCACTCTGTTGCCAAGTGTCGGAGTTCCTTAAGGGCTAAACCCGCCCCAGAGAAACCCCCAAACCGTTATTCAACCCCCGCCTAAAGAAAGCACTCTTATTGGTCATTAATGTGTTCCTAGGGGGTGGGGAAAATTGTGCCAATAATCACTAATTGTGGACAATTGGGGGGGGGGGGGTATACAAGACAGACCTTGTACTTCCGGGACCCCCTTCCACAATGATTGTATCTGGCAAAATCCTTGAGATTGGCTGTGGGTTGGTGTGTGGGGTCCCGCTCACCACAGGAGCTCACACTCTACTCAGAGGCTCCGGAAGCTTCATCAATGAATTGGCTATTATATGTTATATATTATATATCCACTCGTTATTTTCTATACAGATCCCGGAAAATCAATTGATTAATCTACTGATAAGGATCTTTATTTTCATTAAAAGTGACCAAAAGAATCGAATCGTGTTTGAAAATGGCGGTCACATGACTACAATAACGATCCTCATCCTGGGGGGGGGAGTTGTGTGAATTGAGCTCATGTCAGGTAAAGGAACCTCATAAATTTCTGTAATAAAAAATTAATCTTCATAAACCCGAATAATCTTCATTAATATTATTATTATTAAAAAAAGCGCCTGAAAGAAGCCGCAACTGCAATCCCAATGTAAAAGCCCCAAGTGCTTTCACACGGAGGCGCTGCGCTGGCAGGGGGGCGTAAAAAAAAAAGTCTGCAAGCAGCTTCTTTGCAGCGCTTTTGGAGCGGTGAATAGAACACTCCTAAAGCGCCCCCTTCCCATTGAAATCAATGGGAAGCGCCTGTAAAATGCCTGAAAAACGCTATTGGCAGCAGCGTTTTGTGGGCGCTTTTAACCCTTTATTTGGCCACTAGCAGGGGGTTAAAGCGCCCCCAATAACGCTCGAAAAACGCTGGTAAAGCGCTGCTAGTTTAAGCGGCGCTTTACGAGCGTTTTTCGGGCGCTGACATTGTGAAAGGGCTCTTAAAGCACTCGGGGCTTTCACATTGGGACTGCAGATGAGGCTTTTTTCAAGTGATTTACAGGCGCTTTTTTTAACGCTAAAGCGCTTTAAAAAACGCCTGAAAAACGCCCCAGTGTGAAAGGGGTCTTAGTCATTTATTGATCTATTTCTCTCCTTAGATGGAAACGTTTTTTGTACATTTTTGTATTTTCTCTCTCTTTGTAATGAATAAAACAAATACACAAAAAGTCTTCAGAAAAAGCGTTTATTTTATTCCATTGATAAATAACTCGCCAATGCTTTCTACCGGAAACGCCATTTTCCTGTCATTAGAAACGGCTGAAAAGTTCATAATTTTTTTTTAATCTTCAGTAACAATCGTCATTCTAGAGCGAAGATCGAAAAAAAAAAAAAAATACGCATTTCTGTTCAGATTTATTGGTGTCTTTTTTTTTTTGCCTGAACATTATATAAATAAATAAATAAAGGTAAGTGTCCCGCGCTCCTCACCCCGATCCAATGTCAGACCCTCCTCTGCTCAGCCAACGCACTTCATCTCTTCTGATACAATGAAATAAAGAGAACAATGTAACGTTTCTACCAATCAGAGAGAGAGAGAGAGGCGGAGTGACAGCAGATAACAATCTATATACAATGTATATGTATGGGGGGGGGGGGGGAGGGGGTGCACTGCATGGACTTTTGTCTTTTTTCAATCAGATTAACAATATAATAATGTAACAATGTAATAATATAATAGACGGGATCCTGATGATTTCCAGATACAATAATGAACCCAATCACATTCATCGATCGTTACAGAAATGGTCGACCTTCCTCCGATCTCAGCCCCAATGTGCGGCGCAGACACGGAGTTCCGCCTTCCTCCCCCCTCTAATCCGGGAATCCGCTCAGCAGATATCGGATCTGTTTTCCGCCCGCCGTATTGTAAAAATGATGGTAGGCGGGATCTTCTCTCATTCTGGGATGATGTCACAAATGACGTCGCCCCAGTGTCACCGCTCTCGTGCGCCCGCGGGGGGGGGGGGGGGGGGGGGGAGGGGGGGTTGCGCCGGGGTCTCGGTAATGATCCGATGACGCGGCTCTTTAGACCCCTTTCACACTGCAGCGCCTCTAAAACAGCGCTAAACCTCCGGTTGCTTTAGCGGCACTTTTGCGGTAATTATCGGGCACTTAGCGGGAGGATTTATTAAGATTACACAACCTAAAAAAAAAAAAAGGAAAAGGGTCCTGTTTGCGGCACTCTGGAAGCTCCGCCCACTCAATTCAATGGGAGGGCATTTTGGATCGCTTTTTATAAAAGCTCCCAAACCGCCCCAAAGATGCCGCTTGCAGGACTTTTCCCTAACGTCCCGCACACGCCCCGCCGCGGTCTGAAAGCGCTCATTGCAGAGAACGGGAGGCACTTTTCAGGCGCTTTTTAGAGGCTATCTGTGTGAAAGGGGTCTAACCCATGTGATCTGCAGTGTCCAATCACAGCCAATCACATGCAGAAGTGCCATTTATCAGCTCTCCTTGCCTCATACTAACAATGTGTGGAGAGGAGAGCCGATCTGCGGAACCTCCTCACAGGGGAGAGCAGGGCACTGATCATCAGTGGAGCCCCAAACAGTGCCCAGCAAGTGATGCCAGTCTGTGCCCATCACTGCCACCTCATCAGTGCTGCTTCATCAGTGCCCATCAGTTCCACCTCATCAGTGCTGCCTCCTCAGTGCCCATCAGTTCCACCTCATCAGTGCTGCCTCCTCAGTGCCCATCAGTTCCACCTCATCAGTGCTGCCTCATCAGTGCCCATCAGTTCCACCTCATCAGTGCCCATCAGTTCCCCCTCATCAGTGCCACCTCATCAGTGTCAATCAGTTCCACCTCATCAGTGCCCATCAGTGTCACCTCATCAGTGCCCATCAGTTCCACCTCATCAGTGCCCATCAGTTCCCCTCATCAGTGCCCATTAGTTCCACCTCATCAGTGCCCATCAGTTCCACCTCATCAGTTGCTGCCTCCTCAGTGCCCATCAGTTCCACCTCATCAGTGCTGCCTCATCAGTGCCCATCAGTTCCACCTCATCAGTGCCCATCAGTTCCCCCTCATCAGTGCCACCTCATCAGTGTCAATCAGTTCCACCTCATCAGTGCCCATCAGTGTCACCTCATCAGTGCCCATCAGTTCCACCTCATCAGTGCCCATCAGTTCCCCCTCATCAGTGCCCATTAGTTCCACCTCATCAGTGCCCATCAGTTCCACCTCATCAGTGCCCATCAGTTCCACCTCATCAGTGCCCATTAGTGCCACCTCATCAGTGCCCATCAGTTCCACCTCATCAGTATCACCTCATCAGTTCCACCTCATCAGTGCCCATCAGTTCCCCCTCATCAGTGCCACCTCATCAGTGCCCATCAGTTGCCACCTCATCAGTGCCCATCAGTTCCCCCTCATCAGTGCCCATCAGTTCCACCTCATCAGTGCCCATCAGTGTCACCTCATCGGTGCCCATCAGTTCCACCTCATCAGTGCCCATCAGTTCCCCCTCATCGGTGCCCATCAGTTCCAACTCATCAGTGCCCATCAGTTCCACCTCATCAGTGCCACCTCATCAGTGTCAAATCAGTTCCACCTCATCAGTGCCCATCAGTTCCACCTCATCAGTGCCCATCAGTTCCCCTCTCATTGCCCATTAGTGCCACCTCATCAGTGCCCATCAGTTCCACCTCATCAGTATCACCCCATCAGTGCCCATCAGTTCACCTCATCAGTGCCCATCAGTGCCACCTCATCAGTGCCCATCAGTGAAGGATAAAAATGATTTATTTACAACATTTTCTGACAGAAAGTAAGAAAAAATTTTTTTTTTTCAAAACTTTCTGTCTTTTTTCATTTTTTTAGCAAAAATAAAAAAAAAAACCCCCAGAGGTGAATAAATACCACTAAAATAAAGCTCTATTTGTGTGAAAAAAATGATAAAAAAAAGTCCTATGTGTACAGTGTTACATGACACGTAATTGTCATTCAAAGTGTGACAGCGCTAAAAACTGAAAATTTACCTGGGCAGGAAGAGGGGGAAGTGCCCGGTATTGGGGGGGGGGCAGGAAGAGGGGGGAATTGCCTGGTATCGGGGGGAAGGAAGGGGGAAGTGCCCAGTGCCCTGTATGGGGGGCAGGAAGGGGGAAGTGCTGGTATTGGGGGGCAGAAAGGGGGAAGTGCCCGGTATTGGGGGGGCAGGAAGAGGAGGAAGTGCCTGGCATTGGGGGGGCAGGAAGTGGGTAAGTGCCTGGTATTTGGGGGGTAGAAAGAGGGGGGAAAGTGCTAGGTATTGGGGGCAGGAGAAGGGGAAAGTGCCTGGTATTTGGGGGGGGCAGAAAGAGGGGGAAAGTGCTAGGTATTGGGGAGCAGGAAGGGGGGAAATGCCCAGTATTGGGGTGGTAGGAAGAGGGGGGAAAGTGCCCGTTATTGGGGGGACAGGAGGAGGGGAAAAGTGCCCTTATTGGGGGAAGGAAGGGGGAAAGTGCCCGGTATGGGGGGGCAGGAACCTGGGGAAGTGCCCAGTATTGGGGGGCAGGGAAGGGGGAAAGTGCCCAGTATTGGGGGCAGGAAGGGGGGAAGTGTCCGGTATTGGGGGGGCAGGAACAGGGGATGTGCTCAGATATTGGGGGGCAGGAAGGGGGGGGAAGTGCCCGGTATTGGGGGAGGCAGGAAGAGGAGGAAGTGCCTGGCATGGGGGGGGCAGGAAGTGGGTAAGTGCCCGGTATTAGGGGGGCAGGAAGAAGGGGAAAGTGCCTGGTATTTGGG
This sequence comes from Lithobates pipiens, assembly GCF_037356315.1. NCBI lineage: Eukaryota > Metazoa > Chordata > Amphibia > Anura > Ranidae > Lithobates > Lithobates pipiens. The sequence continues at coordinate 349,218,380 of NW_027507784.1, read as the reverse complement.
GGGCAGAAAGAGGGGGAAAGTGCTAGGTATTGGGGAGCAGGAAGGGGGAAATGCCCAGTAATTGGGGTGGTAGGAAGAGGGGGAAAGTGCCCGGTATTGGGGGGACAGGAGGAGGGGGAAAGTGCCATGTATTGGGGGTGCAGGAAGAGGGAAAAAGTGCCCGGTATTGGGGGGGCAGGAAAAGGGGGGAAGTGCCTGGTATTGGGGGGCAGGAAGAGGGGGGAAAGTGGCCCGGAATTGGGGGGGCAGGAAGAGGGGGGAAGTGCTCAGCATTGAAGAGGGGCAGGAAAGGGGGGGAAGTGGCCAGTCTTGAGGAGGGAGATGGAAAGGGGGAAGTGCCCGGTATTGGGGAGGGGTAGGAAAGGGGGAAGTGCCCTGGTATGGAAGGGGTTCAAGAATGGTATGAAAGGTGAAAATATCTGGTGGGTGTGGCTCCTAATTAAAGGCGGTGGAAGGGTGAGTCATCCCATCCCACCCATCATTAGATGTGGCGGCTGCCTTCCTTTTCTTTTTTAGGCTTTTTCCCCCTCTGTTTCCACCTGGTGATCTAGCCAGTAACATCCCTTCTGTATTAGAGCGCCCCCACTACTCTGGATGAAGGAGCACGGGGGGAGGGGAGTGTTAGATGGATATTCCCTTTGGGATGAAGATTTTACATCAACAAATAAAAGCTGATCATTGTAAGCGCCCCGTCAGTGGGAAATGGTTTGTCTCATCCCTGTAAACTGACACATTCTCCTGGAGAGTTAAAAAAAATAACTTTCCTGGCCAGATCACCAGGTGAAGAGAAGTCTAAAAAAGGAAACGGAAGCGGCCGCCACCCCTAAGAATTGTAATATAATCAATCTTTTTGGGGTGTTTTATCTCTTTAAATCGATTGTAAAGGGCCGATTGGTGAATTGTACCTCCAGGTGAGTCTATAAGACGGACACCGGCGGGACTATGCATATCTTTAAATGTGCTAGTATGCGATGCACCCCCTCATAATATGCTAGTATGCGATGCACCCCTCATAATGTGCTAGTATGCGATGCACCCCCCCTCATAATATGCTAGTATGCGATGCACCCCCCTCATAATGTGCTAGTATGCGATGCACCTCCCCCTCATAATATGCTAGTATGCGATGCACCCTCCCCCCTCATAATATGCTAGTATGCGATGCACCTCCCCCTCATAATATGCTAGTATGCGATGCACCTCCCCCCTCATAATGTGCTAGTATGCGATGCACCTCCCCCTCATAATATGCTAGTATGCGATGCACCTCCCCCCTCATAATGTGCTCGTATGCAATGCACCTCCCCCTCATAATATGCTAGTATGCGATGCACCTCCCCCTCATAATGTGCTCGTATGCAATGCACCTCCCTCCCTCATAATGTGCTAGTATGCGATGCACCTCCCCCCTCATAATGTGCTAGTATGCGATGCACCTCCCCCCTCATAATGTGCTAGTATGCGATGCACCTCCCCCACACATTATGCCACTGCCTTGCATGTTGTTTTCCGGAATGTTACAACCGCTTTTAAAGAGAACCGTCACCAACTTAAACTCCCCTCAATCACCACTGACTCATATTCATCCCTAAGCTGCCAGTTTTAGTAAATAGAGAGGAAAGAATTTTATACGGAATTTTTTCTTTTTTCTTTACATTTCTTCAGTTACTTCCTGGTTTCTGGCCTAGGCCACAATGATGTCTTCCATCCCAGGAGTCTTCATGAAGAAAACTAAAGCAGCCGTCACATCTAAGAATCGGTGAGCTGCCATATAAGAAATGTTTGCTTTTGCCTTTAATTGTCCCTGGAAGGGAAAGCGATGGAAGACGGAACTCCTGTCTGCAGACACCAAAGGCTCATTTCTAGACTGACTACCAATGGGAGGGGTCACAATATTCACTGCTTGTACTTCCCTTTCTGGGTAATTTGTTACATGAAATTTATACCAAGGTGGGTTGGAGGTAAGTGTGTGGGGGGGGGGGGGGTTTCTTCAGCCCCTTCTGATGACACTTTTGGTGGGCACAGATATCCGGGGGGTTCCCTGCGACCTGACAAGGATTTGGGGGTTTCCTCCATGGTAAGGAGGCTGGATTGGGTTGTATTACACATTGGAAATTATTTTTCAGGTAGGTGCCCTCACTGTGATAAGTGCTCTCACTCGGGTAGCTCCTCCCACTCAGGTAGCTCCTCCCACTCTGGTAGCCCCTCTCACTCTGGCAGCTCCTCCTACTCAGGTAGCCCCTCCCACTCAGGTAGCCCCTCCCACTCAGGTAGCCCCTCTCACTCTGGCAGCTCCTCCTACTCAGGTAGCCCCTCCCACTCAGGTAGCTCCTCCCACTCAGGTAGCCCCTCCCACTCTGGTAGGTGCTCTCACTGCGGGTGACAGTTTTATTGGCTCTACTGTTTTATTTTCTGTAGCTTGCATAGCAAATAATATAAATCTGCAGGACGATATCTTTAGAAAAGTTTGTTCTACAAAGAAAACAAAAAGACGGATGGAAGGTCTGCATCAGAAATAGTGAGGAAGGGACAGCGGAGATTTCTACAAGAAGGAGAGGGAAAGTATTATCAGAGGGGCGCAATAGAAGACGTTTGATTATCAGAGGGGTGCAATAGAAGACGTTGGATTCTCAGGGGGGCGCAATAGAAGACGTTCGATTCTCAGAGGGGTGCAATAGAAGACGTTGGATTCTCAGGGGGGCGCAATAGAAGACGTTCGATTCTCAGAGGGGCGCAATAGAAGACGTTCGATTCTCAGAGGGGCGCAATAGAAGACGTTGGATTCTCAGGGGGGCGCAATAGAAGACGTTCGATTCTCAGAGGGGCGCAATAGAAGACGTTGGATTCTCAGGGGGGCGCAATAGAAGACGTTCGATTCTCAGAGGGGCGCAATAGAAGACGTTCGATTCTCAGAGGGGTGCAATAGAAGACGTTTGATTATCAGAGGGGCGCAATAGAAGACGTTCGATTCTCAGAGGGGTGCAATAGAAGACGTTTGATTATCAGAGGGGCGCAATAGAAGACGTTCGATTCTCAGAGGGGCGCAATAGAAGACGTTCGATTCTCAGAGGGGCGCAATAGAAGACGTTCGATTCTCAGAGGGGTGCAATAGAAGACGTTTGATTATCAGAGGGGTGCAATAGAAGACGTTGGATTCTCAGGGGGGCGCAATAGAAGACGTTCGATTCTCAGAGGGGTGCAATAGAAGACGTTGGATTCTCAGGGGGGCGCAATAGAAGACGTTCGATTCTCAGAGGGGCGCAATAGAAGACGTTCGATTCTCAGAGGGGTGCAATAGAAGACGTTTGATTATCAGAGGGGCGCAATAGAAGACGTTGGATTCTCAGAGGGGTGCAATAGAAGACGTTCGATTCTCAGAGGGGCGCAATAGAAGACGTTCGATTCTCAGAGGGGCGCAATAGAAGACGTTCGATTCTCAGAGGGGCGCAATAGAAGACGTTCGATTCTCAGAGGGGTGCAATAGAAGACGTTTGATTATCAGAGGGGTGCAATAGAAGACGTTCGATTCTCAGAGGGGCGCAATAGAAGACGTTCGATTCTCAGAGGGGCGCAATAGAAGACGTTCGATTCTCAGAGGGGCGCAATAGAAGACGTTCGATTCTCAGAGGGGTGCAATAGAAGACGTTCGATTCTCAGAGGGGCGCAATAGAAGACGTTCGATTCTCAGAGGGGCGCAATAGAAGGTTTCCTGGCTGGCAGAGGGAAGAGCGCGTACCTGGAGGCGTCTGCTCCTAGGACCCTGTAAAATGGCTTTGAGGAGGAGGACCCCTTTAAGCGCGGACCCCGCGGGGTGGATTCTGGGAATCGGGGGGAACCGGCTGAGACAGAATAAAAGTCCCCAGCAGCTCCAGCCGTGTCCATGGGCACCGTCTATTCCTAAGGTGTCCTGTTCCCACGTGGCGCAGTGGGCGGAGCCCGCCACTCTAGTCCGGGTATAGAATAAATCCAGAGAACGTGCTGTACTTGTTGTTGTTCCCGCCGTGAGCCTTCCCCCCGTCCAGCTTGACGTAAATCTCGTCCCCGGAGTCCAGGTGAAGCACCACGCTGTTGCTGGCGTAGTCGTAGTTCTGATCGGCGTCCTGAGCGATGGCGCTCGCCCGCACCTGCAGGGTGACCAGGAGACAAGGGAGAAGGTGAGTGCTGATTGGTCGCTGTGCCTTCCTCAGGGGGACAGATAATTAGTGATTGAGAATTCTACAGAACATGCGTAGGAATGGGCCCCATTATTACCCTCCGGAATCTCAGGCCCCAACAGCCCTCAAAATTATTGTATTGGGGGGAGGAGGACGCTCATTGTATGAGGGGGGGAGGGTGCTCGTTGTATTGAGGAGGAGGAGGGCGCTCACTGTATCAGGGGGAGGAGGGTGCTCGTTGTATCAGTGGGGAGGTGGGGAAGAAGGAGCTCATTGTATCAGGGGGGAGGAGGGCGCTCATTATATCAGGGGGGAAGAGGGCGCTCATTGTATTGGGGGGGCGCTCGTTGTATCAGTGGGGAGGAGGGCGCTCGTTGTATCAGAGGGAAGGAGGGTGCTCGTTGTATCAAGGGGGAGGAGGGCATTCATTGAATCAGTGGGGAGGTGAGGAGGAGGGCGCTCATTGTATCAGGGGGGAAGAGGGCGCTTATTGTATAGGGGGGGAGGAGAGCGCCTGTTGTATCAGGGAGAGGAGGGAGATCGTTGTATCAGGGGGGAGGAGGGCGCTTGTTGTATTGGGGGGAGGAGGGTGCTCGTTGTATGAGGGGGGAAGGAGAGTGCTTGTTGTATTGGGGGGAGGAGGGTGCTCGTTGTATGAGGGGAGGAGGGCGCTTGTTGTATTGGGGGGAGGAGGGTGCTCGTTGTATGAGGGGGGAGGAGGGCGCTTGTTGTATTGGGGGAGGAGGGTGCTCGTTGTATGAGGGGGGAGGAGGGCGCTTGTTGTATTGGGGGGGGAGGGTGCTCGTTGTATGAGGGGAGGAGGGCGCTTGTTGTATTGGGGGGAGGAGGGTGCTCGTTGTATGAGGGGAGGAGGGCGCTTGTTGTATTGGGGGGAGGAGGGTTCTCGTTGTATCAGGAGGGAGGAGGGTGCTCTTTGTATTGGGGGGAGGAGTGCGCTCGATGTATCGGGGGGAGGAGGGTGCTCAATATATCAGAGGGGAGGAGGGTGCTCGTTGTATCAAGGGGGAGGAGGGCATTTATTGAATCAGTGGGGAGGTGAGGAGGAGGGCGCTCATTGTATCAGGGGGGAAGAGGGCGCTTATTGTATAGGGGGGGAGGAGAGCGCCTGTTGTATCAGGGAGAGGAGGGAGCTCGTTGTATCAGGGGGGAGGAGGGCGCTTGTTGTATTGGGTTGAGGAGGGTGCTCGTTGTATGAGGGGGGAGGAGGGCGCTTGTTGTATTGGGAGGAGGAGGGTGCTCGTTGTATGAGGGGGGAGGAGGGCGCTTGTTGTATTGGGGGGAGGAGGGTGCTCGTTGTATGAGGGGGGGAGGAGGGCGCTCACTGTATCAGGGGGGAGGAGGGCGATTGTTGTATCAGGAGGGAGGAGGACGCTCGTATCAGTGGGGAGGAGGGCGCTCGTTGTATCAGGTTCAATCACTTTAAAGCAGGAAGCACAGATTCCTGTTCCTTTGTTGTATAAGGTGGAGGAGGGCGCTCGTTGTATAAAGGGGAGTAGGGTGCTTGTTGTATAGGGGGGACGCTCGTTGTATAAGGGGGAGGAGGGCGCTCGTTGTATAAAGGGGAGGAGGGCACTCGTTGTATAAGGGGGAGGAGGGTGCTTGTTGTATAGGGGGGACGCTCGTTGTATAAGGGGGGAGGAGGGCGCTCGTTGTATAAGGGGGGAGGAGGGAGCTTGTTGTATCAGGGGGAGGAGTGCGCTCGTTGTATAAGGAGGGAGGAGTGCGCTCAATGTATAAGGGGGGAGGAGGGTGCTCGTTGTATAAGGGGGAGGAGGGCGCTCGTTGTTTAAGGGGGGAGGAGGGTGCTCGTTGTATAAGGGGGAGGAGGGTGCTCGTTGTATCGGGGGGGGGCGCTCGTTGCATAAGGGGGGAGGAGGGTGCTCGTTGTATCAGGGGGAGGAGTGCGCTCGTTGTATAAGGGGGGAGGAGGGTGCACGTTGTATAAGGGGGAGGAGGGTGCTCGTTGTATTGGGGGGGGGGGGCGCTCGTTGCATAAGGGGGAGGAGGGGGCTCGTTGTATCAGGGGGAGGAGGGCGCTCGTTGTATAAGGGGGGAGGAGGACGTTCAATGTATAAGGGAGGAGGAGGGCACTTGTTGTATTAAGGGGGAGGAGGACGCTCGTTGTATAAGGGGGAGGAGGGTGCTCGTTGTATAAGGGGGAGGAGGGCGCTCGTTGTATAAGGGGGAGGAGGGCGCTCATTGTATCAGGAGGGAGGAGGACGCTCGTATCAGTGGGGAGGAGGGCGCTCGTTGTATAAGGGGGGAGGAGGACGCTCGATGTATAAGGGGGAGGAGGGCGCTCATTGTATCAGGAGGGAGGAGGATGCTCGTATCAGTGGGGAGGAGGGCGCTCGTTGTATCAGGTTCAATTACTTTAGAGCAGGAAGCACAGATTCCTGTTCCTTTGTTGTATAAGGTGGAGGACGGCGCTCGTTGTATAAAGGGGAGGAGGGCACTCGTTGTATAAGGGGGAGGAGGGTGCTCATTGTATCGGGGGGGGGGGGGGGGGCGCTCGTTGCATAAGGGGGGAGGAGGGCGCTCGTTGTATAAGGGGGGAGGAGGGTGCTCGTTGTATAAGGGGGAGGAGGGTGCTCGTTGTATCGGGGGGGGGGGCGCTCGTTGCATAAGGGGGGAGGAGGGTGCTCGTTGTATCAGGGGGAGGAGTGCGCTCGTTGTATAAGGGGGGAGGAGGGTGCACGTTGTATAAGGGGGAGGAGGGTGCTCGTTGTATTGGGGGGGGGCGCTCGTTGCATAAGGGGGAGGAGGGCGCTCGTTGTATAAGGGGGGAGGAGGGCGCTCATTGTATCAGGAGGGAGGAGGATGCTCGTATCAGTGGGGAGGAGGGCGCTCGTTGTATCAGGGGGAGGAGTGCGCTCGTTGTATAAGGGGGGAGGAGGGTGCACGTTGTATAAGGGGGAGGAGGGTGCTCGTTGTATTGGGGGGGGGGGGGGGGGGGCGCTCGTTGTATCAGGGGGAGGAGGGCGCTCGTTGTATAAGGGGGGAGGTGGACGTTCAATGTATAAGGGAGGAGGAGGGCACTTGTTGTATTAAGGGGGAGGAGGACGCTCGTTGTATAAGGGGGAGGAGGGTGCTCGTTGTATAAGGGGGAGGAGGGCGCTCATTGTATCAGGAGGGAGGAGGACGCTCGTATCAGTGGGGAGGAGGGCGCTCGTTGTATAAGGGGGGAGGAGGACGCTCGATGTATAAGGGGGAGGAGGGCGCTCATTGTATCAGGAGGGAGGAGGATGCTCGTATCAGTGGGGAGGAGGGCGCTCGTTGTATAAGGGGGGAGGAGGACGCTCGATGTATAAGGGGGAGGAGGGCGCTCATTGTATCAGGAGGGAGGAGGATGCTCGTATCAGTGGGGAGGAGGGCGCTCGTTGTATCAGGTTCAATCACTTTAGAGCAGAAAGCACAGATTCCTGTTCCTTTGTTGTATAAGGGGGAGGAGGGCACTCGTTGTATAAAGGGGAGGAGGGCACTCGTTGTATAAGGGGGAGGAGGGTGCTCATTATATCGGGGGGGGCGTTCGTTGCATAAGGGGGGAGGAGGACGCTCGTTGTATAAAGGGGAGGAGGGCACTCGTTATATAAAGGGGAGGAGGGCACTCATTGTATAAAGGGGAGGAGGGCACTCGTTGTATAAAGGGGAGGAGGGCACTCGTTGTATAAGGGGGAGGAGGGTGCTCATTGTATCGGGGGGGGGGGGGGCGTTCGTTGCATAAGGGGGGAGGAGGGCGCTCGTTGTATAAGGGGGGAGGAGGTTGCTCATTGTATAAGGGGGAGGAGGGTGCTCGTTGTATGGGGGGGGGGCGCTCGTTGCATAAGGGGGGAGGAGGCCGCTCGTTGTATAAGGGGGGAGGAGGTTGCTCATTGTATAAGGGGGAGGAGGGTGCTCGTTGTATCGGGGGGGGCACTCGTTGCATAAGGGGGGAGGAGGGTTCTCATTGTATCAGGGGGAGGAGGGTGCTCGTTGTATAAGGGGGGAGGAGGTCGCTCGTTGTATAAGGGGGGAGGAGGACGTTCGATGTATAAGGGAGGAGGAGGGCGCTCATTGTATAAGTGGGAGGAGGGCGCTCATTGTATAAGGGAGGAGGAGGGCACTTGTTGTATTAAGGGGGAGGAGGGTGCTCGTTGTATAAGGGGGAGGAGGGCGCTCGTTGTATAAGGGGGAGGAGGGCACTCGATGTATAAGGGAGGAGGAGGGCGCTCAATGTATAAGGGAGGAGGAGGGCGCTTGTTGTATTAAGGGGGAGGAGGGCGCTCGTTGTATAAGGGGGAGGAGGGCGCTCGATGTATAAGGGGGAAGGAGGGCGTTCGTTGTATAAGGGGGAGGAGGGCACTCGATGTATAAGGGGGAGGAGGGTGCTCGTTGTATAAGGGAGGAGGAGGGCACTCGATGTATAAGGGAGGAGGAGGGCGCTTGTTGTATTAAGGGGGAGGAGGGAGCTCGATGTATAAGGGGGAGGAGGGCACTCAATGTATAAGGGAGGAGGAGGGCACTCGATGTATAAGGGAGGAGGAGGGCACTCGATGTATAAGGGAGGAGGAGGGCGCTTGTTGTATTAAGGGGGAGGAGGGCGCTCGATGTATAAGGGGGAGGAGGGCACTCGATGTATAAGGGAGGAGGAGGGCACTCAATGTATAAGGGAGGAGGAGGGCGCTCGTTGTATAAGGGAGGAGGAGGGCACTCGATGTATAAGGGAGGAGGAGGGCACTCGATGTATAAGGGAGGAGGAGGGCGCTCGATGTATAAGGGGGAGGAGGGTGCTCGATGTATAAGGGGGAGGAGGGCGCTCGTATCAGTGGGGAGGAGGGCGCTCGTTGTATAAGGGGGAGGAGGGTGCTCGATGTATAAGGGGGAGGAGGGCGCTCGTTGTATAAGGGGGAGGAGGGCGCTCGTTGTATCAGGTTCAATCACTTTAGAGCAGGAAGCACAGATTCCTGTGTACAGAGAAGGAGGAAGCAGAGCCGCACATGTAATGGAGGGGGAGATCTGGGAGGAGTCGGGAAGGAGGAGATTGGGAGTTTGAGGAGGGGAAGAATCGAGAGATGATTGGGAAGTTGAAGATCAGGGAGGAGTCGAGAAGGGGAAAGTCAGGGAGTGGGATATCGGGGTGGAGGAGATCAGGGAGGGGAGAAGGAGTCGGGTGGGGGAGATCGACAAGGGGAGAAAACGGGGAGGAGGCGGGGAGGAGGAGTCTGGAAGGGGAAGATGGGGAGGAGAGATCAGGGAGGGGAAATTGGAGAGGAGGAATCAGGGAGGGGGAGGAGGAGTCGGGGAGGGGTAGATCAGGGAGGAGGCGATGGGGGGGATCGTGGATGATGGGATCGGGGAGGAGGAGATGGAGGAGATTGAAGAGGAGGGGATCGGGAGTGGGGAGATGGGGGAGGAGGAGATTGGGGGGATTGGGGAGGAGGAGATTGGGGAGGAGGAGATTGGGGCATTGGGGAGGAGGAATCGGAGGGAGGAGATCGGGGGCGAGGAGTTGGGGAAGAGGTGTCGGGGAGGGGGAGATCAGAGAGGAGGAGATGGGGGGATATCGGGGAGGAGATGGGGAGAAGGAGATTGGGGAGGGGGAGATCGGGGAGGAGGAGATTGGGGGGGGTTGGGGAAGAGAAGGTTGGGGGGAGATCGAGGAGGGGAGAGGAGATCAGGGAGGAGGCGATCAGGGAGGGGGAGATTGGAGGGAGATCAGGGAGGAAGAGATCGGGGAGGGGGGATTGAGGAGATTGGGGAGGAGGAGATGGGGGGAGATTGGGAAGAAGGGGATTGGGAGATCGGGGAGGAGGAAATTGGGGGGGTTGGGGAGGAGGAGATTGGGGGGAGGAGATCGGGGAGGAGGAGATGGGGGGATTGGGGAGGAGATCAGGAGGAGGAGATTGGGGGGGGGGATTGGGGAGGAGGAGATCGGGGGATTGGGGAGGAGGAGATGGGGGGATCAGGGAGGAGGGGATTGGGGAGAAGGAGATTGGGGAGGGGGAGATTGGGGGGATTGGGGAGGGGGAGATTAGGGGGAGATCGTTTAGGAAGAATCAGGGAGGGGGAGAAGGAGTCAGGGAGGGGAGATCAGGGAGGAGGATATGGGGGGAGATCATGGAGGAGATGGGGGGAGATTGCGGAGGAGGAGATTGGGAAGGGATTGGCGAGGAGAAGATTGGGGGGATGATGGGGTCAGGGAGGAGGAGATTGGGGAGGGGGGATTGAGGAGATTGGGGAGGAGGAGATGGGGGGAGATTGGGAAGAAGGGGATTGGGAGATCGGGGAGGAGGAAATTGGGGGGGTTGGGGAGGAGGAGATTGGGGGGAGGAGATCGGGGAGGAAGAGATGGGGGGATTGGGGAGGAGATCAGGAGGAGGAGATTGGGGGGGGGGAGATCGGGGAGGAGGAGATTGGGGGATTGGGGAGGAGGAGATCGGGGGATTGGGGAGGAGGAGATGGGGGGATCAGGGAGGAGGGGATTGGGGAGAAGGAGATTGGGGAGGGGGAGATTAGGGGGAGGAGATCGGGGAGGAGGAGATGGGGGATTGGGGAGGAGATCAGGAGGAGGAGATTGGGGGGGGGGAGATCGGGGAGGAGGAGATTGGGGGATTGGGGAGGAGGAGATCGGGGGATTGGGGAGGAGGAGATGGGGGGATCAGGGAGGAGGGGATTGGGGAGAAGGAGATTGGGGAGGGGGAGATTGGGGGGATTGGGGAGGGGGAGATTAGGGGGAGATCGTTGAGGAAGAATCAGGGAGGGGGAGAGGGAGTCAGGGAGGGGAGATCAGGGAGGAGGCGATGGGGGGAGATCAGAGAGGGGGAGATCGGGGAGGAGGATATGGAGGGAGATCATGGAGGAGATGGGGGGAGATTGCGGAGGAGGAGATTGGGAAGGGATTGGCGAGGAGAAGATTGGTGGGATGATGGGGTCAGGGAGGAGGAGATTGGGGAGGAGAAGATTGGAGGGAGATCAGGGAGGAGGAGATCGGGGAGGGGGGATTGAGGAGGGGAGATTGGGGAGGAGGAGATGGGGGAGATTGGGGAGAAGGGGATCCGGGATGGGGAGATCGGGGAGGAGGAAATTGGGGGGGTTGGGGAGGAGGAGATTGGGGGGAGGAGATCAGGGAGGAGGAGATTGCAGGGGGGATTGGGGAGGAGGAGATCTGGGGGAGGAGATTGGGAAGCGGAGATTGGGGGGAGGAGATCGGGGAGGAAGAGATTGGGGGATTGGGGAGGAGGAGATCAGGGGAGGAGATTGGGGGGATTGGGGAGGAGGAGATCGGGGGGAGGAGATTGGAGGGGATCAGGGAGGAGGGGATTGGGGAGAAAGAGATTGGGGAGGGGGAGATTGGGGGGGGGGGATTGGGGGTGGGATTAGGGGGATTGGGGAGAAGGAGATTGGTGGGAGATCGTTGAGGAAGAATCAGGGAGGGGGAGAAGGAGTCAGGGCGGGGAGATCAGGGAGAAGGCGATGGGGGGAGATCGGAGAGGGGGAGATCGGGGAGGAGGATATGGGGGGAGATCATGGAGGAGATGGGGGGAGATTGGGGAGGGGGAGATTAGGGGGATTGGGGAGGAGGAGATGGGAGGATCAGGGAGGAGGAGATCGGGGAGGGGAGATCGAGAGGAGAGATTGGGGAGGAGGCGATCGGGGAGGAGGAGATTGGAGGGAGATCGAGGAGGGGAGATCAGGGAGGAGGCTATCGGGGAGGAGGAGATTGGAGGGAGATCGGGGAGGGGAGATCAAGGAGGGGAGATCAGGGAGGAGGAGATTGGGGGGGATCAGGGAGGAGGAGATCGGGGAGGGGAGATCGAGAGGAGAGATTGGGGAGGAGGCGATCGGGGAGGAGGAGATTGGGGGGAGATCGGGGAGGAGGAGATCATGGAGGGGAGATCGAGGAGGGGAGATTGGGGAGGAGGAGATCAGGGAGGAGGAGATGGGGGGAGGAGGAGATTGGGGAGGGGGGATCGAGGAGGGGAGATTGGGGGAGATCGAGGAGGAGGAGATTGGGGAGAGATCAGGGAGAAGGAGATTGGGGAGGGGAGATCGAGGAGGGGAGATTGGGAGGAGGAGATCAGGGAGGGGGAGATAGGGGAAGATCGGGGAGGCGAGATCGAGGAGGAGGAGATTGGGGGAGATCGGAGAGGAGGAGATTGGGGAGGGGAGATCGAGGAGGGGAGATCGGGGAGGAGGCGATTGGGGAGGAGGAGATCGTGGAGGAGGAGTCGGGGAGGGGGAGATCAGGGAGGGGGAGTCATGGAGGAGGAGTCGGAGAGGGGGAGATTGGGAAGGAGGAGTCAGAGAGGTGGAGTCAGGGAGGAGGAGTTGGAGAGAGGGAGATTGTGGAGGAGGAGTTCGAGAGGGGGAGATTGTGGAGGAGGAGTCAGAGACGGGGAGTCAGGGAGGAGGAGTCAGAGAGGGGAAGTCAGGGAGGAGGAGTTGGAGAGGGGGAGATTGTGGAGGAGGAGTCATGGAGGAGGAGTCGGGGAGGGGGAGATTGTGGAGGAGGAGTCATGGAGGAGGAGTCGGGAGGGGGAGATTGTGGAGGAGGAGTCAGAGAGGGGGAGTCAGGGAGGAAGAGTCGGAGAGGGGGAGATTGTGGAGGAGGAGTCATGGAGGAGGAGTCGGGGAGGAGGAGTTGGGGAGGAGGAGTCGGGGGAGGACCCTCTATTCTCCATTCACCATCAGTATGGGCTGGGTTGTATTCGCCACCTCTGAGCTGCACCACCCAACAAATCGGAGGAATGACGGAGGGTCGCAGCTCCACCCACCCAGATGTGACCCCCTCATACCTCCAATTTACTGACCCCCACCCCTAGGTGACCCGGATCTTATTACCTGCCCCCCCAATCACCCCACCATCACGTGTTTTCCTTTATCTGACCTCATCCTGTCACCCCCAAATACCCCTGAACCCCCCATTACTACCAACTACAGGTCCCCCAGTGAGCCCCACTAATTATCCCTCACCCGGATACCTCACTAATTACCCCCCACCCCGCCAATTACCCTGGATATCCTGCCACTTATCCCTCAACCCGGATACCCCGCCAATTACCCCAGATATCCTGCCACTTATCCCTCACCACGGATACCCTGCCAATTACCCCTCACCCCGGTTGCCCCACTTATTACCTCTCACCTAGGATACCCTGCCAATTACCCCTCATTCTGGATACCCTGCCAATTACCCCTCACCCCAAATACCCCACCAATTACCACTCACCCTAGATACCCCACCAAATATCCCTCACTGCGGACACCCTGCCAATTACCCCTCAACCCCAATATTCTGCTAATTATCACCACTCAGATACCCCACCAATTACCCCTCACCTCGGACACCCCGCAAATTATCCCTCACCCTGGATACCCCACCAATTACCCCTCACCCTGGATACCCTGCCAATTATCCCTCACGCCTATTACCCTGCTAATTACCACCACCCAGATACCTCGCCAATTACCCCTCACCCCGGATACCCTGCTAATTACCCCTCACCCCAAATACCCCACCAATTACACCTCAAACCGTTTCCCCTACCAATTATTCCTCATCCCTGATACCTTGCTAATTACACCTCACCCCAGATACCCCTCGCATTACCCCCCCACTCCGTATACCCTTCTAATTATCACCACCCTGAATACCCCACCAATTACCTTCCACTCTGGATACCTCACCCATTATCCCTCAGCCAGTTATCCCACCAATTACTCCTCATCCCGGATACCCCGTACCCGGTTATCCCACTAAATACCCATCACTCCAGATATCCCGCCAATTACTCCCCACACAGATATCCTGTTAATTATCACCCCCCAGATACTCCCCCAATTAGCCCTCTGCCCAGACACCCTGCCAATTACCCCTTACCTGGATATCCTACCAATTACTCCTAACCCCGGATAACCCCTCACCCAGATATCCTGCTAAATACCCCTCACCCACTGATACCCTGCCAATAAACCATCACTGGGATACCCCGCTAATTTCCCCTCACCCAAAATATGCATCACCCCGGATACCCTGCCAAATACTTATGGTTCCTTCCCCTTCTAATGCCCCCAGTTCCTACTTATCTGCTCTTGCAGAGGTCCACCCACAAGCTTGTCCTGTTGAGTTGTTGTTGCCCCTTAGTTTCCGCCTCACCAGTCAGTTCTTGCAGAAACCCTCCCCCATGCTGGTCCCCACTAGTTGCTGTCACCATAGCTGCCCCCCCCCCCCCATGCCCCTTATCGCTCTGTTTTTGCAGAGTTAAATCCCCCTGCTGGTCCCCTCTAGTTGCCCCCCCCTTGTAGTTGCCCCTCCATCTGTTTTATTACAACTACAAATACAGGTCCTCCAAAGAACCCCTCACCTCCTGCTCCCTCCCCACTAATTACCCCTCACGCAGATACCCTAATGCCCCGTACACACGAGAGGACTTATGTCCGACAGACCTCCAAAGGAGTTCCGCCGGAGTTCCGCTGGAGTTCCGACGGAGTTCTGGCGGACTTTTCGACCGAACGGACTTGGACACACACCATCACACCAAACTCCGACGGATTCGAACGTGATGACGTACGACTCGACTCGAATAAGGAAGTTCATAGCCAGTAGCCAATAGCTGCCCTAGCGTCGGTTTTAGTCCGTCGGAGTAGCATACACACGAGCGGATTTTTCGAAGGGGACCGGGTCCGGCGGAGTTCCGTCGGGAAAATTTGAAGCATGTTCCATTTCTAAAGTCCGTCAGACTTTAGCGAAGCTAAAGTCCGTTGCAGCCCACACACGATCGGATAGTCTGACGGACTCAGTCCGTCGGAGTTTGGATGTCGAAAAGTCCGCTCGTGTGTACGCGGCCTAATAATTACTCTTATGGTACCTTCTCCTTACTACATCCATGCTGGTCCCCTCTAGTTGCCCCAAGCCCAGTAGTTGCCCCCCCCATTGTTGCCCCCTCACTTGCTATTTCTTGCAGAGATCTGCCCACATGCTGGTCCTCTCTAGTTGTTCCTCCAGTCATTCCCAGCAAGTAGTTGCTCCCTTCCCAGTTGCCCCCTCACCTGTCCATTCTTGAAGAGGTCTGCCAATATGCTGGTCCCCTCTAGTTGCACCGTACCCCCAGTAGTTACCCCCTCACCCGTCCGCTCTTGCAGAGGTCCACTGCCATGCTTGTGCTGTCTAGTTGCTCCATTGTTGCCCCAACCCAGCTGCCCCCTCACATGTCTGTTGTTGCTGAGGTCCACTCACATCCTGACCCCCTCTAGTTACCCCCTCCTCCCAGCAGTGGCTGCCCCCCCCAGTTACTCCTTCACCTGTCCGTTCTTGCAGAGGTCCACCCACATGCTGGTCCCCACTAGTTACCCCCCTATCCCAGCAGTAGTTGGCCCCCTCCCCTGGTTGTTGCCCCCCCAGTTCCCCTCTCACCTGTCCGTTCTTGCAGATGTCTGCCCATATGCTGGTCCCCTATATTTGCCCCCTCCCTCAGTAGTTGCCCCCTCACCTGCCCATTGTTGCAGAGGTCCACCCATATGCTGGTCCCCTCTAGTTACTCCCCCTCCACCAGTAGTTGCAACCTCAACTGTCACCCCCCTAGAGGTCCGCCCACGTGCTGGTCCCCTAGCAGTGGTTGGCCCCCTCCCCCAGTAGTTGCCCCCCCAGTAGTTGCCTGCCCCTGGTGCTCCCTCACCTGTCTGTTCTTGCAGAGGTCTGCCCACATGCTGGTCCCCTCTAGTTGCCCCCCCAGTTGACCCCTCACCTGTCCATTCTTGTAGAGGTCTGCCCACATGCTGGTCCCTTCTAGTTGCCCCCTTACCTGTCTGTTCATGCAGAGGTCCGCCCACATGCTGGTCCCCTAGCAGTGGTTGGCCCCCTCCCCCAGTAGTTGCCCCCCCCAGTTGCCCCCTCACCTGTCCATTCTTGTAGAGGTCTGCCCACATGCTGGTCCCCTCTAGTTGCCCCCCCAGGTGACCCCTCACCTGTCCATTTTTGCAGAGGTCCGCCCACATGCTGGTCCCCTCTACTTACCCCCCTCCCCCAGTAGTTGCCCCCTCACCTGTCCATTCTTGCAGAGGTCTGCCCACATGCTGGTCCCCTAGCAGTAGTTGCCCCCTCCCTCAGTAGTTGCCCCACCAGTTGCCTCTCACCTGTCAGTTCTTGCAGAGGTCCACCCACATGCTTGTCCCCTCTAGTTACCCCCCCCCCCCCCTTCCCCCAGTAGTTGCCCCCTCACCTGTCCGTTCTTGCAGAGGTCCGCCCACATGCTGGTGCCGTCCCCGCCCCTCATCAGGATGTGGTAGGTGAAGTAGTAGATTCCGGGCACCTGGCAGGTGAATTTGCCGGTAAGTGGGTCGTAGTGGTTCCCCAGGTTGGTGACAACATCGTCGAATTTCAGCAGTTCGTACCCCTCATGGGGGCTCTTCAGACCCACATAGAAGGCGATGCGGGGCGCCTGGAGGGGCACTGACCCCCCCACCCTGCCCGGCTCCCCCTTCTCCCCTGCGGGGCCCCTGGCTCCTGGGGGTCCCGGCTCTCCTGGAGGGCCCCGCGCTCCCGGCTTCCCTGGCCGTCCCGGCTCCCCGCGGGGCCCCTGGATGAAGGGCGGAGGGGCCCCGCTCAGATCCTGCAGAGCCTCCCCCGCGGGGCTGGGGGGGTGCCCGGTGTAGGGGTCGCAGATCATCCGGCAGGTGCCCAACATCTCATAATGCCCCTCCGCTGGGGGGGGGAGGGCAAGAAGGGGGATGACGATGACCAGGACCAGCAGCATGGCCACCCCCAGGGCCACCAATAAGAGCCGCCTGCGGGGCACCAGGGTGACCGACCAGACACACCGACACAACGATCCGACCCGTCCGCCGACCGGAGAGAGACTGAGAGTGAGCGGGGAGGAGCGAGGGGG
This sequence comes from Lithobates pipiens, assembly GCF_037356315.1. NCBI lineage: Eukaryota > Metazoa > Chordata > Amphibia > Anura > Ranidae > Lithobates > Lithobates pipiens. The sequence continues at coordinate 349,201,342 of NW_027507784.1, read as the reverse complement.
CGGGAGAGCGCGGGGAGGAGCGAGGGGGCGGGAGAGCGTGGGGAGGAGCGAGGGGGCGGGGCGGACAGGTGAAGTACTGCCACCCCCTGCGCTCACACTCCCCCAATGCCAATAACTGCCAACCCCTAATATAATGTCTGGGGACAACTGCCCCCTCTGTATGATACCACCCTTGTAAAATAGGTCTCCAAGTGCCCCCTTCCCCCCATGTCATACCCCACCATAACTACCACCCCCAATTCTAACATGACCCCAAAACTGCCACCCCCTGCCCTCACATGCCTAACAACTGCCACTCTCTAATCTAATATAGACAACCTCTGTATGATACCTCCCGACAATTTTCACCCCTCTGTAAAACAATTGCCCAACTGCCATATCAAACGTCAAACCTCCTCATAACTACCACAACTGCCACCCCCCTATACAGCACTTCCCCACAACTACCACCCCCTATACAACACTTCCCCACAACTACCACTCCCTATACAACACTTCCCCACAACTACCACCCCCTATACAACACTTCCCCACAACTGCCACCCCCTATACAGCACTTACCCACAACTGCCACCCCCTATACAACACTTCCCCACAACTGCCACCCCCTATACAGCACTTCCCCACAACTACCACCCCCTATACAACACTTCCCCACAACTGCCACCCCCTATACAGCACTTCCCCACAACTGTCACCCCCTATACAACACTTCCCCACAACTACCACCCCCTATACAACACTTCTCCACAACTGCCACCACCTATACAACACTTCTCCACAACTACCACCCCATATACAGCACTTCTCCACAACTGCCACCCTCTATACAACAACTTCCCCACAACTGCCACCCCTATACAACACTTCCCCACAACTACCACCCCTATACAACACTTCCCCACAACTGCCACCCCCTATACAGCACTTCCCCACAACTACCACCCCTATACAACACTTCCCCACAACTGCCACCCCCTATACAGCACTTCTCCACAACTGCCACCACCTATACAACACTTCTCCACAACTACCACCCCATATACAGCACTTCTCCACAACTGCCACCCTCTATACAACTCTTCCCCACAACTGCCACCCCCTATACAGCACTTCCCCACAACTACCACCCCTATACAACACTTCCCCACAACTGCCACCCCCTATATAGCACTTCTCCACAACTACCACCCCCTATACAACACTTCCCCACAACTACCACCCCCTATACAACACTTCCCCACAACTGCCACCCCCTATATAGCATTTCTCCACAACTGCTACCACCTATACAACACTTCTCCACAACTACCACCCCATATACAGCACTTCCCCACAACTACCACCCCCTATACAGCACTTCTCCACAACTACCACCCCCTATACAACACTTCCCCACAACTGCCACCCCCTATACAACACTTCTCCACAACTACCACCCCCTATACAACACTTCCCCACAACTGCCACCCCCTATACAGCACTTCTCCACAACTGCCACCCCCTATACAACACTACTCCACAACTACCACTCCCTATACAACACTTCTCCACAACTACCACCCCCTATACAACACTTCTCCACAACTGCCACCCCCTATACAACACTTCCCCACAACTGCCACCCCCTATATAGCATTTCTCCACAACTGCTACCACCTATACAACACTTCTCCACAACTACCACCCCATATACAGCACTTCCCCACAACTACCACCCCCTATACAGCACTTCTCCACAACTACCACCCCCTATACAACACTTCCCCACAACTGCCACCCCCTATACAACACTTCTCCACAACTACCACCCCCTATACAACACTTCCCCACAACTGCCACCCCCTATACAGCACTTCTCCACAACTGCCACCCCCTATACAACACTACTCCACAACTACCACTCCCTATACAACACTTCTCCACAACTACCACCCCCTATACAACACTTCTCCACAACTGCCACCCCCTATATAGCACTTCTCCACAACTGCCACCACCTATACAACACTTCCCCACAGCTGCCACCCCCTATACAGCACTTCCCCACAACTACCACCCCCTATACAACACTTCCCCACAACTACCACCCCCTATACAGCACTTCTCCACAACTGCCACCCCCTATACAACACTTCTCCACAGCTGCCACCCAGTATACAGCACTTCCCCACAACTACCACCCCCTATACAACACTTCCCCACAACTGCCACCCCCTATACAACACTTCTCCACAACTGCCACCCCCTATACAACACTTCTCCACAACTACCACTCCCTATACAACACTTCCCCACAACTACCACCCCCTATACAACACTTCCCCACAACTACCACCCCCTATACAACACTTCCCCACAACTGCCACCCCCTATATAGCATTTCTCCACAACTGCTACCACCTATACAACACTTCTCCACAACTACCACCCCATATACAGCACTTCCCCACAACTACCACCCCCTATACAGCACTTCTCCACAACTACCACCCCCTATACAACACTTCCCCACAACTGCCACCCCCTATACAACACTTCTCCACAACTACCACCCCCTATACAACACTTCCCCACAACTGCCACCCCCTATACAGCACTTCTCCACAACTGCCACCCCCTATACAACACTTCTCCACAACTACCACCCCCTATACAACACTTCCCCACAACTACCACCCCCTATACAGCACTTCTCCACAACTGCCACCCCCTATACAACACTTCTCCACAGCTGCCACCCAGTATACAGCACTTCCCCACAACTACCACCCCCTATACAACACTTCCCCACAGCTGCCACCCCCTATACAACACTTCTCCACAACTGCCACCCCCTATACAACACTTCTCCACAACTACCACTCCCTATACAACACTTCCCCACAACTACCACTCCCTATACAACACTTCTCCACAACTACCACCCCCTATACAACACTTCCCCACAACTGCCACCCCCTATACAGCACTTCCCCACAACTGCCACCCCCTATACAGCACTTCCCCACAACTACCACCCCCTATACAGCACTTCCCCACAACTGCCACCCTCTATACAGCACTTCACCACAACTGCCACCCCCTATACAACACTTCTCCACAACTACCACTCCCTATACAACACTTCTCCACAACTACCACCCCCTATACAACACTTCCCCACAACTGCCACCCCCTATTCAGCACTTCCCCACAACTGCCACCCCCTATACAGCACTTCCCCACAACTACCACCCCCCTATACAGCATTTCCCCACAACTGCCACCCCCTATACAGCACTTCTCCACAACTGCCACCCCTATACAACACTTCCCCACAACTGCCACCCCCTATACAGCACTTCCCCACAACTGCCACCCCTATACAACACTTCCCCACAACTGCCACCCCCTATACAGCTCTTCCCCACAACTGCCACCCCCTATACAGCACTTATCCACAACTGCCCCTCCTATACAACACTTCCCCACAACTGCCACCCCCTATACAGCACTTCCCCACAACTGCCACCCCCTATACAGCACTTCCCCACAACTACCACCCCCCTATACAGCATTTCCCCACAACTGCCACCCCCTATACAGCACTTCCCCACAACTGCCACCCCCCTATACAGCTCTTCCCCACAACTGCCACCCCCTATACAGCACTTATCCACAACTGCCACCCCTATACAACACTTCCCCACAACTGCCACCCCCTATACAGCACTTCTCCCAACTGCCACCCCCCTGTAAAATTCTTTACCATAACTACCACCCTCAACTATAATGCCAACCCACATCCCCCACCTACCTTACGACTGTGGTGTCCTTTTATGATACTTCCTTCACAACTGCCCACCCCGTAATGCCCCACCTGTATAATACCTCCCCACCACCACCATCTCCCTCTATAATATGCCCCCTACAGATATGATACCCCATGCTTTAATCCCCCCCCCCCCCACAACAGCCACCCCCTGCACTCACGCACACCTACTTACTCACTGCCACCACCCCACAACTGCAACTCGCTAAGCTCAAAGCCCCCATATGCCTAATGATTGTCACCCCCTGTATGATACCCCCCAAAACTGCCACCCCCTATATACAAAACTCCTTACAACTTCCCCCTTCTCTAGAACCTCCGCACAATAGCCCCACTGTATAATAACGCCCAACAACTGTCACCCCCACCCAATAATACCCCTCCCAGAACTTCCACTCCCATCTCTTATACCCCCTAGCAACTGTCACTCTTGTGCTCACCCCTACCTACCCATTGGCACTTCCCCATAATTGCCCCACCCCCTTCTCCAATATTTCCTCACACCCTTCTCTAATACCTCCCCACAACTGCCAACCGTCTAATACCCCCACAACTGCCACCCCCCCTCCTCTAATACCTCCCCACAACTGCCAACCGTCTAATACCCCCACAACTGCCACCCCCCTCCTCTAATACCTCCCCACAACTGCCACCCCCCCCCTCCTCTAATACCTCCCCACAACTGCCAAATGTCTTATACCCCCACAACTGCCACCCCCCTCTTCTCTAATACCTCCTCACAACTGCCAAACATATAATACCCCCACAACTGCCACTCTCCTATATAATACCTCCCCACAACTGCACCCCCCGCCTCTTCTCTAATACTTTGTCACATCTGCCACCCATAGTATAATACCCTCCCAAACCTGCCCCCACCTGTATAAAATCTGTCCAACTCTGATCCCCCTTCTCCAATACAACCGCACAAACACCCCGAGAATTACACCCGACATACAGGACAAGAGAAGTAGTACTGTGCAGAGTCCATAAATACAGAATAAGAAGAGATACCGAGAATTACACCCGACATACAGGACAAGAGAAGTAGTACTGTGCAGAGTCCATACATACAGAATAAGAAGAGATACCGAGAATTACACCCGACATACAGGACAAGAGAAGTAGTACTGTGCAGAGTCCATACATACAGAATAAGAAGAGATACCGAGAATTACACCCGACATACAGGACAAGAGAAGTAGTACTGTGCAGAGTCCATAAATACAGAATAAGAAGAGATACCGAGAATTACACCCGACATACAGGACAAGAGAAGTAGTACTGTGCAGAGTCCATACATACAGAATAAGAAGAGATACCGAGAATTACACCCGACATACAGGACAAGAGAAGTAGTACTGTGCAGAGTCCATACATACAGAATAAGAAGAGATACCGAGAATTACACCCGACATACAGGACAAGAGAAGTAGTACTGTGCAGAGTCCATACATACAGAATAAGGACAGATACCGAGAATTACACCCGACATACAGGACAAGAGAAGTAGTACTGTGCAGAGTCCATACATACAGAATAAGGACAGATACCGAGAATTACACCCGACATACAGGACAAGAGAAGTGGTACTGTGCAGAGTCCATACATACAGAATAAGAAGAGATACCGAGAATTACACCCGACATACAGGACAAGAGAAGTGGTACTGTGCAGAGTCCATACATACAGAATAAGAAGAGATACCGAGAATTACACCCGACATACAGGACAAGAGAAGTGGTACTGTGCAGAGTCTATACATACAGAATAAGAACAGATACCGAGAATTACACCCGACATACAGGAGAAGAGAAGTAGTACTGTGCAGAGTCCATACATACAGAATAAGAAGAGATACCGAGAATTACACCTGACATACAGGACAAGAGAAGTAGTACTGTGCAGAGTCCATACATACAGAATAAGAACAGATACCGAGAATTACACCCGACATACAGGACAAGAGAAGTGGTACTGTGCAGAGTCCATACATACAGAATAAGAACAGATACCGAGAATTACACCGACATACAGGACAAGAGAAGTAGTACTGTGCAGAGTCCATACATACAGAATAAGAAGAGATACCGAGAATTACACCTGACATACAGGACAAGAGAAGTGGTACTGTGCAGAGTCCATACATACAGAATAAGAAGAGATACCGAGAATGACACCCGACATACAGGACAAGAGAAGTGGTACTGTGCAGAGTCCATACATACAGAATAAGAACAGATACCGAGAATTACACCCGACATACAGGACAAGAGAAGTGGTACTGTGCAGAGTCCATTCATATACTGAGGATAGCACACTGTATGGGGGGGGGAGGGGAGACATTTGTAGTGCTGACAGTTGAGATGTATCTAATTATGGGGATGAGCGGAGGGAATTATCATTAATTGATGCCCCCCCCCCCCCCGGTTCTGGTGTGTTTGATGGCTGCGCTGACTGTGGCGCCCTCCGCAGGGAATTGGAGGATTCTTCTTTTTTTCTGAGTTCTGAGAGCTCTTTAAAGAATGAAGATTCTGAAGATTGACTTTCATGTCCTCGTCTTCTTCTGCAGCTTAATTAAAACTTTGTGTGAGAATTAGGAAGGTCGGGGGGGGGGGGGGGGGGACGAAGACCATTCCTGGCACTGTGTGCCCCCTGCTGGCCAGTGTGGGGTACACTTCCCATCCTCATCCGGGGGGCGCTGAGGCGGGTGAATAGAGGACACCACAGACCTGAATACTTCTCCGAAATGTGAGACCCCGCTGGGGAGAATGATCCCCACAAATGGATTCTTACCCATCATTTCCAATATTGGGTTGGTTCCCCCCTCTGCGCCCCCTATGAGCCCCCCTGTGCCCCCTATGGGCCCCTCTGCGCCCCCTCTGAGCCCCCTCTGTGCCCCTATGGGCCCCTTCTGCACCCCCTATGGGCACCCTCTGCATCCCCTATGAGCCCCCTCTGCACCACCCAAGGGGCCCCCTCTGCGCCCCCTATGGGCCCCCTCTGCGCCCCCTATGAGCCTCCTCTGCACCCCCTATGAGCCTCCTCTGCACCCCCTATGGGCCCCCTCTGCGCCCCCTATGGGCCCCCTCTGCGCCCCTATGAGCCTCCTCTGCGCCCCCTATGGGCCCCCTCTGCATCCCCTATGAGCCCCCTCTGCACCACCCAAGGGGCCCCCTCTGCGCCCCCTATGGGCCACCTCTGCGCCCCCTATAAGCCTCCTCTGCGCCCCCTATGGGCCCTCTCTGCACCCCCTATGAGCCTCCTCTGCGCCCCCTGTGAGCCCTCTCTGCACCCCCTATGAGCCCTCTCTGCGCCCCCTATGGGCCACACCAAATGTTAGATTTCGCCTACAGGACTATTAATTCAGCAAATGACAGAGAACGTTTGTATCAGAACAAAGAAGGCTTTCTTCAGATGATATTGTCTTTATACAATTTGTTATTTTTTGTAATCTAGAGAAAAAAAACATTACAAATCTAAAATAAAAAAAAGCAAAAAATAAAAATAATAAAAAATATTGTTACTGTTGATAAAAAAAAAAAAAGTTTTATTTCTATAACTTTTCCTGCTTAAAATGACACTAAAATGATGGTTTTGGTACAAAGAAAGTAAAGGTTTTTTTTTGCACATTTTACACGAAAACAAAAACAAAAAAATGAGGAAACATCATTGGAAACAAAAGACTTTTATTTATTAATAGTAAAAAACTCAAATAAGAAGATCAGCAGGAAAACACAGGAGACTCGTTTACACTTCAAATCCAAGCTCCTCCCACTAAATACAATGGTGACCGCACACGGGAATCATTTTAAAGCGGAGCAAAGTGTAAACAAGACCGGACGGTCACCATTTTATTTAGTGGGAGGAGCTTTGACTGGAGCTCAGAGAGCTTAACAAAGCTGTCCGAAGCTTTGCTGAAGCTTAAGCAAGTGTAAATGAGCCCTAAAAGTAATATGGAGAAGGGGAAGAAGGGGTTAATTGGGACTAATTAGGGTAAACACAGAGTTAAAAGGAGTTAAAAAAGAACACATTTCTTGACTTTTTTTCTTGTATCTATCTCCCATCTGATCAATGTTTATAAACAATGTTACTTTGTATCTCTCTATCTCCCATCTGATCAATGTTTATAAACAATGTTACTTTGTATCTCTCTATCTCCCATCTGATCAATGTTTATAAACAATGTTACTTTGTATCTTTTCTCTGATCAATGTTTATAAACAATGTTACTTTGTATCTTTCCATCACTTTTATCCTGTCTGGAGAGCTGACACTCTACAGGTAATCGGTCAGCAAAGGGTGATCTGTATTATGATATATACTTTAAATCTGATGTTCAGATTTTTAGTTGTCCTTCAGTAAAGGAGGGGGGTATCTGTACCATGGTGTATGCTGTAGATCTGGTTTGGTGAGTTAGCAATCCAAACCGCAGTACATAGTACAGCCCTGGTCTGCAGAGCTTGCCATCTAAAGCTTTCTGGTCAGCAGAGGATGGGGGTATCTGTACTGCAGTACATAGCACAGACCTGGTCTGCAGAGCTTGCAATCTATAGCACTCAGATCAGTGGAGGATGGGGGTATCAGCAGAGGATGGGGGTATCTGTACTGCAGTACATAGCACAGACCTGGTCTGCAGAGCTTGCAATCTATAGCTCTCTGGTCAGTGGAGGACAGCAGGCAGCTCTGACCATGAGAAGTCATTGGCAGGCAGGGGGTGGTAGGGGATCCTCGGTACAGGCGGGGGGGGGGTAGGGAGGCTCTTTTGTCTGTTGGAAGGTCGGGGCCGGTTTCGGGGCCCCCAGGAAGGTCTGATCTCATTCTGTCACTGAGATTTCCTGGGGACACAAAGATCCAAATCACATCTGACATTTATATTTCACATCTGAAAGATCCAGACAACGTTCTCACCGCAGGTTCCTCTGGTGTCATTAGAGTCACTAACATGAGGGGCGAATATAGAGCGAGGGGATGGAGATGACACCCAGACCGCCACCGACACCACCCCTCATATCACACCCGCCATGGGAGTCCAAATGTGATTGGTGGCTGCCGGCAACACAGACAGTTCTCATCAATGTCACTCATTCCATCCCACAACAGATAGAGCGAGAAATAGAGAGATAGATAGATAGATAGATAGATAGATAGATAGAGAGAGAGATACAATGGATGGAATAGAACCATAGATAGTACAGTTGGATTCTCTGTCCGGAGTTGGTGTCGATCAGTGTTGGTCAGTCAGTGTCAGTTGGTCAGTGACAGTTGGTCGGTTGGTGTTGGTCAATCGGAGTCCGTCGGTTGGTTCCGGTCGGTGTCTGTCGGTCAGTCGGTTGGTGTCAATCTGTGTTGGTCAGTCGGTCAGTGTCGGCTGGTCAGTGTTGGTTGATCGCTCAGTTGGTGTGGGTCGGTCAGTGTTGGTTGGTCGCTTGGTTGGTGTGGGTCAGTTGGGGTGAGTCGGTTGGTGTTGGTTGGTGACTCTGTTGGTGTCGACCGGTCAGTGTTGGTTGATCGCTCATTTGCTGTGGGTCGGTCAGTGTGAGTTGGTCAGTGTTGGTTGGTCGGTCGGATGGTGTCAGTCGATTGGTGTCGGTCAGTTGGTGATGGTCGGTCAGTGTTGGTTGGTCGCTCGGTTGGTGACGGTTGGTCAGTGTTAGTTGGTTGCTCGGTTGGTGTGGGTCAGTTGGTATCGGTCGGTCAGTGTTGGTTGGTTGCTCGGTTGGTGTGGGTCGGTTGGTTGCTCAGTTGGTGCGGGTCAGTTGGTATCGGTCGGTCAGTGTTGGTTGGTCGGTCGGTTGGTGTGGGTCGGTTGGTGTCAGTCGATTGGTGTCGGCCGGTTGGTGTCGGTTGCTCAGTGTTGGTTAATCACTCGGTTGATGTCGGTCGGTTGGTGATGGTCGGTCAGTGTTAGTTGGTTGCTCGGTTGGTGTGGGTCAGTTGGTATCGGTCGGTCAGTGTTGGTTGGTTGCTCGGTTGGTGTGGGTCAGTTGGTTTCGGTCGGTCAGTGTTGGTTGGTTGCTCGGTTGGTGTGGGTCAGTTGGTATCGGTCGGTCAGTGTTAGTTGGTTGCTCGGTTGGTGTGGGTCGGTTGGTTGCTCGGTTGGTGCGGGTCAGTTGGTATCGGTCGGTCAGTGTTGGTTGGTTGCTCGGTTGGTGTGGGTCAGTTGGTATCGGTCGGTCAGTGTTGGTTGGTTGCTCGGTTGGTGTGGGTCGGTTGGTTGCTCGGTTGGTGCGGGTCAGTTGGTATCGGTCGGTCAGTGTTGGTTGGTCGGTCGGTTGGTGTCAGTCGGTTGGTGTCAGTCGGTCAGTGTTGGTTGGTTCGGTCAGTTGGTGTGGGTCGGTTGGTGTCAGTCAGTTGGTGTCGGTCAGTCAGTGTTGATTGGTTGCTCGGTTGGTGTCAGTTGGTTGGTGTCGGTTTGTCAGGGTTGGTTGGTCGCTCGGTTGGTGTGGGTCGGTTGGTGTCAGTTGGTCAGTGTTGGTTGGTCGGTCGGTTGATGTCGGCTGGTCAGTGTTGGTTGGTCTCTCAGTTGATGTGGGTCGGTTGGTGTGGGTCGGTCAGTGTTAGTTGGTTGGTCGCTCGGTTGGTGTGGGTCAGTTGGTATCGGTTGGTCAGTGTTGGTTGCTCGCTTGGTTGGTGTGGGTCGGTTGGTGTCGGTCGGTCAGTGTTGGTTGGTCGCTCGGTTGGTGACAGTCGGTCAGTGTTAGTTGGTTGCTCGGTTGGTGTGGGTCAGTTGGTATCGGTCAGTCAGTGTTGTTTGGTCGCTCGGTTGGTGTGGGTCGGTTGGTGTTGGTCATTTGGTTTCAGTCGATCAGTGTTGGTTGGTCACTCGGTTGGTGTGGGTCGGTTGATGTCGGTCGGTCAGTGTAGGTTGGTCGGTCGAGTGGTGTCGGTCGGTTGGTGTCGGTTGGTCAGTGTTGGTTGGTCGCTTGGTTGGTATGGGTCAGTTGGTTGTCGGTCGGTTGGTGTTGGTCGGTTGGTGTCAGTCGGTTGGTGTCAGACGGTTGGTGTCAGTCGGTCAGTGTTGGTTGGTTCGGTCGGTTGATGTCGGTTGGTCAGTGTTGGTTGGTTCGGTCGGTTGATGTCGGTTGGTCAGTGTTGGTTGGTCGGTCAGTTGGTGTGGGTCGGTTGGTGTCAGTCAGTTGGTGTCAGTCAATCAGTGTTGATTAGTGATGGACGAACTTCCGACGGGACGTTTCGCGAACGCGAAACGCGAACGGACACAAACGTTCGCGAAAACGACCGTTCGCCGCGGGCTCCATTGACTTCAATGGGAGGCGAATTTCGCAAACCTTTAGGTCGAATTTGCGGCCACGGGGTAATTATTAGGGGGTAGCACGTAGTCCCACCACCTGGACAATAGCATAATACATGTATGAGGTGAATTTGGGATCGATAACTACAAGCATTTTTTTTTTATTTGGGAAATTGTTCTGACAATTCAGGACTATGGAGCTAATGAAGGCAATGGAGGAGAGGGAAGGTCAGGGACCAGGGTAGGCAAACAAGAGGGTGCAGGAGATACAGAGCACTGACAGCAGCACCGTAATACAGAGCACTGACATCAGCACCGTGACATACAGCGCTGACAGCAGCTCCGTGACATACAGCGCTGACAGCAGCTCCGTGACATACAGCGCTGACAGCAGCTCCGTGACATACAGCGCTGACAGCAGCTCCGTGACATACAGCGCTGACAGCAGCTCCGTGACATACAGCGCTGACAGCAGCACCGTGACATACAGCGCTGACAGCAGCTCCGTGACATACAGCGCTGACAGCAGCTCCGTGACATACAGCGCTGACAGCAGCTCCGTGACATACAGCACTGACAGCAGCTCCGTGACATACAGCGCTGACAGCAGCTCCGTGACATACAGCGCTGACAGCAGCACCGTGACATACAGCGCTGACAGCAGCTCCGTGACATACAGCGCTGACAGCAGCTCCGTGACATACAGCGCTGACAGCAGCTCCGTGACATACAGCGCTGACAGCAGCTCCGTGACATACAGCGCTGACAGCAGCACCGTGACATACAGCGCTGACAGCAGCTCCGTGACATACAGCGCTGACAGCAGCTCCGTGACATACAGCGCTGACAGCAGCTCCGTGACATACAGCGCTGACAGCAGCTCCGTGACATACAGCGCTGACAGCAGCTCCGTGACATACAGCGCTGACAGCAGCTCCGTGACATACAGCGCTGACAGCAGCACCGTGACATACAGCGCTGACAGCAGCTCCGTGACATACAGCGCTGACAGCAGCTCCGTGACATACAGCGCTGACAGCAGCTCCGTGACATACAGCACTGACAGCAGCTCCGTGACATACAGCGCTGACAGCAGCTCCGTGACATACAGCGCTGACAGCAGCACCGTGACATACAGCGCTGACAGCAGCTCCGTGACATACAGCGCTGACAGCAGCTCCGTGACATACAGCGCTGACAGCAGCTCCGTGACATACAGCGCTGACAGCAGCTCCGTGACATACAGCGCTGACAGCAGCTCCGTGACATACAGCGCTGACAGCAGCTCCGTGACATACAGCGCTGACAGCAGCTCCGTGACATACAGCGCTGACAGCAGCTCCGTGACATACAGCGCTGACAGCAGCTCCGTGACATACAGCGCTGACAGCAGCTCCGTGACATACAGCGCTGACAGCAGCACCGTAAGCAGCCCCAGGAGGAAGTCAGCACAGCACAGGGATGGTGTGATCCCCTCATAATAAGAACCCCCAGGAGGAAGTCAGCACAGCACAGGGATGGTGGGAGCCCCTCATAATAAGAACACCCAGGAGGAAGTCAGCACAGCACAGGGATGGTGGGAACCCCTCATAATAAGCAGCCCCAGTAGAAATATGACACCGCTCAACCTCTTCAAAGAGGAGGGTAGGGGCATATAGTACGGTGTGCTTTTTTGGGTCAGGGAAGTGAGCCAAATGAATTAAGAAGGTCTGTGTGCTTGATTCCAAAAATTGTTTATAGACATATACATGGTCTACTGATCACATGTGTTGAATTCCTCCGAGATCCATGCCTCATTCATTTTTAGAAATGTGAGGTAGTTAACACTGTGGTGAGCTAGGCGAGTACGCTTATCGGTCACAATCCCCCCTGCTGCGCTGAACGTCCTTTCGGACAGGACACTGGATGAGGGGCAAGCCAACAGTTCGATTGCAAATTGGGCAAGCTCTGGCCAGAGGTCAAGCCTGCCCACCCAGTAGTCTAGGGGTTCATCACTCCTCAGAGCGTCCACATCGGCCGTTAACCCAATGTAGTCGGACACCTGACGGTCTAGGCGTTCCCTGATGCTGGATCCGGATGACACCTGTCGATGGGTCGGCTGAAAGAATGACCTCATATCCGAAGTCACCAACACATCTTCAAACCGGCCTCTTCTTGCAGGCGCTGTTGGATTGGTACCCGCAAATCCTTCTCTGGGAGTGGGAATTGCTCCTCTGCCAGCGCACGCAAAAGCAGAATGCAGCATTTCTCGAAGCAAGGCCTGGAAGTGCTGCATTCTGACAGCCCTCTGCGACGGCGGTAACATTTCCGCCATTTTGTGTTTGTACCGGGGGTCTAAGTACGTTGCCACCCAGTACTGGTCCTTGACCCTCATGCTTTTTATACGGGGGTCCCTATTAAAACACTGGAGCATGAAGGCCCCCATTTGCACTAAAGTGGAAGCGGTGTGGTGGCCTGGCTCCTGCTCATCATCCAGGATAATGTCGTCCTCTTCATTCTCCTCTCCCCATCCTCGCACAACAGGGATCCCAGAAAGGTTTAAAGCATGCTCTTCTTGCTCCTGCTCATCCGCCCCGGCACCATCCTCCTCTGACTCCTCATCAGACTCCTGTTGTTGACTTGTCTCAGATAGAGTAGCCCCCCCTGGGAATTCATCCAGCATTGCGACTTCCTCATCTTCCCGCTCCTGCTCCTCCACAGCCTGATCAATGACACGACGCAATGCACGCTCCAGAAAGAAGGCATAAGGTACCATGTCACTGATGGCGCCATGGCTGCGACTGACCAGTTTGGTGATCTCCTCAAATGGCCGCAGAAGTCTGCATGTGTCGCGCATGAGCAGCCACTGGCGCGGTGAAAAAAAACCCAGCTCCCCAGAACCGTTTCTTTCGCAGAGTTCATACAGGTAGACGTTAACTGCACGTTTCTGCTGGAGCAGCCTATCAAGCATATAGAAGGTTGAGTTCCATCGCGTCGGGCAATCGCAAATAAGACGTCTGACCGGCAGATGGTGTCGCCGCTGAATGTCAGCAAGGCGAGCCATGGCCGTGTAAGATCTTCTGAAATGGGCCGAGATTTTCCTTGCCTGCCGCAAGATGTCCTGGACCCCAGGGTATTTGACAAGGAATCGCTGCACGACCAAGTTTAAGACGTGTGCCATGCACGGCACGTGCGTGATTTTGCCCTGTTTCAATGCGCTAAGCAGATTGGCACCGTTGTCACACACCACTTTACCAACTGTCAAATTGAGCGGTGTTAGCCACTCATCTGCCTGTGAACGCAAAGCTGAAAGGAGTGCCGGGCCAGTGTGGCTCTTTGCTTCCAGGCACAACAGACGCAGCACGGCATGGCAACGTCTCACCTGGCATGTGGAATAGGTTCTGGGGAGCTTGGGCGGTGCAGTGGAAGAGACGCTAGCAGCGGAAAAGGAGGAGGCAGCTGAGGAGGAGAGGGAGGAGGATGGAGTAGGAGGAGGAGAAGAAGAGTCAGGCCTGCATGCAATCCGTGGCGGTAAAACCAAATCTACACGGGTGCCACGGGTTACATGCTTGACGGCCGTCAGAAGGTTCACCCAGTGGGCAGTAAAACTGATATACCTTCCCTGCCCGTGTTTGCTAGACCACGTGTCTGTGGTCAGATGTATCTTGGCACCGACACTGTGTGCCAGAGATACATTCACTTGCCGCTGAACATGGCCATATAGCTCTGGGATGCCCTTCTCTGAGAAATACTTCCTTCCTGGGACCTTCCATTGTGGTGTTCCAATGGCCACAAATTTGCGAAAGGCCTCCGAGTCCACCAGTTTATATGGCAGTAGTTGGCGGGCTATGAGTTCTGACAAGCCAGCCGCCAACCGTTGGGCAAGAGGGTTATCCGGCGTCATCATTTTTTTACGCTCAAACATTAGGCCCACGGAAGCCTGCCTTTTTGCAGAAAAATGTGAGCTTGGCGTGATGGAAGGTGGAGTGGAGGACAATTGTGAGGAGAGAGGAGAAGGAGAAGTAGAAGACGAGGCTGGACGGTGAGAGCCTGCAGTGTGGCTTTGTGTGTTCCGTTGCTCCCACTGGGCTCGGTGATGGCTGCTCATGTGCCTTCTTAAGGCGGTCGTCCCTAGGTGAGTATTGGGCTTACCGCGACTAACGCGTTGACTGCAAAGATTGCAGATGGCAACGCTATTGTCAGCAGCGGACACGTTAAAAAAAGCCCACACTGCGGAGCCATGTGCCGGTGTCCTGGGAGCGCCAGATGTGACCGTACATGGTCGATGACTCGCTCCTGATACATTTGCAGTCTGCTTTGTCCCTGCTGTGCAATGTAAGTCATTGCTGCTTCTCCTCCCTATCTGCTGGTCCATATCTCCCTCTGAACTCCCCTCCTCTTCCTCTCTTGTGGGCACCCACGTGACATCACTAGACACGTCATCATCAACGTCACCTTCCCCACCGCTATAAGTAGAGTAGGCAGCAACACCGGGGACCAACCTCCTCCTTGGGCTGATCTGGGTACTGGCGTCAGACTGCTGAGTAGCGCTTGTTGCTACCTCCTCTTCCTGATCCAATACCAAGAGTGGCTGCGCATCAGAAATGTCCTCTTGATATGGATCGGAAAATAATTCCAGTGACTCAAGCGGAAGGTATGTGGTGGTGGTGGTGGTGGTCGTGTTGTTGGTGGTAGTGTCTTTGGGGGTGCACATAGCAGAGAGTGAAGAAGAGGGTGCAGATCGAGAGGATGAGGAGGGTGCAGAAGAGTAAGGCTGAGCGAGCCACTCAACCAAGTCTGGTGCATCCTTTAAAGTAATTGAACGCACCTTCTGCAACTTCCCACTTTGGCTCAAGCCTGTTGCTCCTGCCCTACCCCTACCACCCCTGCGGAAGGGCCTGCCTCTTCCTCTGCATGTCATTTTTTAAATGACCCTGTGACAAAACTCTTAGTCCCTATACCGCTGAAGGACTGCTGCAGTATAGGTGAGCGGTCAGCAGTGGTGCACGTCAACCCTATCTATTGTGGACCTATAGCGGTCCTTACAGAACAGCAGACTGTACCGCACTCAAGCCTATGTACCGTAGCACCCTATACCAAGTTACCAGTCCTTATAAGAACTTTTGTGGACCAAGCAGGTTGTGTATTAGTGTTTAGCAGACTGTACGTCAGTCCCTATACCGCTGAAGGACTGCTGCAGTATAGGGCAGCGGTCAGCAGTGGTGCACGTCAACCCTATCTATTGTGGACCGATAGCGGTCCTTACAGAACAGCAGACTGTACCGCACTCAAGCCTATGTACCGTAGCACCCTATACCAAGTTACCAGTCCTTATAAGAACTTTTGTGGACCAAGCAGGTTGTGTATTAGTGTTTAGCAGACTGTACGTCAGTCCCTATACCGCTGAAGGACTGCTGCAGTATAGGGCAGCGGTCAGCAGTGGTGCACGTCAACCCTATCTATTGTGGACCGATAGCGGTCCTTACAGAACAGCAGACTGTACCGCACTCAAGCCTATGTACCGTAGCACCCTATACCAAGTTACCAGTCCTTATAAGAACTTTTGTGGAACAAGCAGGTTGTGTGTTAGTGATTAGCAGACTGTACGTCAGTCCCTATACCAATGAAGGACTGCTGCAGTATAGGGCAGCGGTCAGCAGTAGTGCACGGCAACCCTATGTATTGTGGACCGATAGCGGTCCTTACAGAACAGCAGACTGTACTGCACTCAGGCCTATGTACCGTAGCACCCTATACCAAGTTACCAGTCCTTATAAGAACTTTTGTGGACCAAGCAGGTTGTGTGTTAGTGTTTAGCAGACTGTGCGTCAGTCCCTATACCGCTGAAGGACTGCTGCAGTATAGGGCAGCGGTCAGCAGTAGTGCACGGCAACCCTATGTATTGTGGACCGATAGCGGTCCTTACAGAACAGCAGACTGTAACGCACTCAGGCCTATGTACCGTAGCACCCTATACCAAGTTACCAGTCCTTATAAGAACTTTTGTGGACCAAGCAGGTTGTGTGTTAGTGATTAGCAGACTGTACGTCAGTCCCTATACCAATGAAGGACTGCTGCAGTATAGGGCAGCGGTCAGCAGTAGTGCACGGCAACCCTATGTATTGTGGACCGATAGCGGTCCTTACAGAACAGCAGACTGTAACGCACTCAGGCCTATGTACCGTAGCACCCTATACCAAGTTACCAGTCCTTATAAAAACTTTTGTGGACCAAGCAGGTTGTGTGTTAGTGTTTAGCAGACTGTGCGTCAGTCCCTATACCGCTGAAGGACTGCTGCAGTATAGGGCAGCGGTCAGCAGTGGTGCACGTCAACCCTATCTATTGTGGACCGATAGCGGTCCTTACAGAACAGCAGACTGTACCGCACTCAAGCCTATGTACCGTAGCACCCTATACCAAGTTACCAGTCCTTATAAGAACTTTTGTGGACCAAGCAGGTTGTGTATTAGTGTTTAGCAGACTGTACGTCAGTCCCTATACCGCTGAAGGACTGCTGCAGTATAGGGCAGCGGTCAGCAGTGGTGCACGTCAACCCTATCTATTGTGGACCGATAGCGGTCCTTACAGAACAGCAGACTGTACCGCACTCAAGCCTATGTACCGTAGCACCCTATACCAAGTTACCAGTCCTTATAAGAACTTTTGTGGAACAAGCAGGTTGTGTGTTAGTGATTAGCAGACTGTACGTCAGTCCCTATACCAATGAAGGACTGCTGCAGTATAGGGCAGCGGTCAGCAGTAGTGCACGGCAACCCTATGTATTGTGGACCGATAGCGGTCCTTACAGAACAGCAGACTGTACTGCACTCAGGCCTATGTACCGTAGCACCCTATACCAAGTTACCAGTCCTTATAAGAACTTTTGTGGACCAAGCAGGTTGTGTGTTAGTGTTTAGCAGACTGTGCGTCAGTCCCTATACCGCTGAAGGACTGCTGCAGTATAGGGCAGCGGTCAGCAGTAGTGCACGGCAACCCTATGTATTGTGGACCGATAGCGGTCCTTACAGAACAGCAGACTGTAACGCACTCAGGCCTATGTACCGTAGCACCCTATACCAAGTTACCAGTCCTTATAAGAACTTTTGTGGACCAAGCAGGTTGTGTGTTAGTGATTAGCAGACTGTACGTCAGTCCCTATACCAATGAAGGACTGCTGCAGTATAGGGCAGCGGTCAGCAGTAGTGCACGGCAACCCTATGTATTGTGGACCGATAGCGGTCCTTACAGAACAGCAGACTGTAACGCACTCAGGCCTATGTACCGTAGCACCCTATACCAAGTTACCAGTCCTTATAAAAACTTTTGTGGACCAAGCAGGTTGTGTGTTAGTGTTTAGCAGACTGTGCGTCAGTCCCTATACCGCTGAAGGACTGCTGCAGTATAGGGCAGCGGTCAGCAGTGGTGCACGTCAACCCTATCTATTGTGGACCGATAGCGGTCCTTACAGAACAGCAGACTGTACCGCACTCAAGCCTATGTACCGTAGCACCCTATACCAAGTTACCAGTCCTTATAAGAACTTTTGTGGACCAAGCAGGTTGTGTATTAGTGTTTAGCAGACTGTACGTCAGTCCCTATACCGCTGAAGGACTGCTGCAGTATAGGGCAGCGGTCAGCAGTGGTGCACGTCAACCCTATCTATTGTGGACCGATAGCGGTCCTTACAGAACAGCAGACTGTACCGCACTCAAGCCTATGTACCGTAGCACCCTATACCAAGTTACCAGTCCTTATAAGAACTTTTGTGGAACAAGCAGGTTGTGTGTTAGTGATTAGCAGACTGTACGTCAGTCCCTATACCAATGAAGGACTGCTGCAGTATAGGGCAGCGGTCAGCAGTAGTGCACGGCAACCCTATGTATTGTGGACCGATAGCGGTCCTTACAGAACAGCAGACTGTACTGCACTCAGGCCTATGTACCGTAGCACCCTATACCAAGTTACCAGTCCTTATAAGAACTTTTGTGGACCAAGCAGGTTGTGTGTTAGTGTTTAGCAGACTGTGCGTCAGTCCCTATACCGCTGAAGGACTGCTGCAGTATAGGGCAGCGGTCAGCAGTAGTGCACGGCAACCCTATGTATTGTGGACCGATAGCGGTCCTTACAGAACAGCAGACTGTAACGCACTCAGGCCTATGTACCGTAGCACCCTATACCAAGTTACCAGTCCTTATAAGAACTTTTGTGGACCAAGCAGGTTGTGTGTTAGTGATTAGCAGACTGTACGTCAGTCCCTATACCAATGAAGGACTGCTGCAGTATAGGGCAGCGGTCAGCAGTAGTGCACGGCAACCCTATGTATTGTGGACCGATAGCGGTCCTTACAGAACAGCAGACTGTAACGCACTCAGGCCTATGTACCGTAGCACCCTATACCAAGTTACCAGTCCTTATAAAAACTTTTGTGGACCAAGCAGGTTGTGTGTTAGTGTTTAGCAGACTGTGCGTCAGTCCCTATACCGCTGAAGGACTGCTGCAGTATAGGGCAGCGGTCAGCAGTGGTGCACGTCAACCCTATCTATTGTGGACCGATAGCGGTCCTTACAGAACAGCAGACTGTACCGCACTCAAGCCTATGTACCGTAGCACCCTATACCAAGTTACCAGTCCTTATAAGAACTTTTGTGGACCAAGCAGGTTGTGTATTAGTGTTTAGCAGACTGTACGTCAGTCCCTATACCGCTGAAGGACTGCTGCAGTATAGGGCAGCGGTCAGCAGTGGTGCACGTCAACCCTATCTATTGTGGACCGATAGCGGTCCTTACAGAACAGCAGACTGTACCGCACTCAAGCCTATGTACCGTAGCACCCTATACCAAGTTACCAGTCCTTATAAGAACTTTTGTGGAACAAGCAGGTTGTGTGTTAGTGATTAGCAGACTGTACGTCAGTCCCTATACCAATGAAGGACTGCTGCAGTATAGGGCAGCGGTCAGCAGTAGTGCACGGCAACCCTATGTATTGTGGACCGATAGCGGTCCTTACAGAACAGCAGACTGTAACGCACTCAGGCCTATGTACCGTAGCACCCTATACCAAGTTACCAGTCCTTATAAGAACTTTTGTGGACCAAGCAGGTTGTGTGTTAGTGATTAGCAGACTGTACGTCAGTCCCTATACCAATGAAGGACTGCTGCAGTATAGGGCAGCGGTCAGCAGTAGTGCACGGCAACCCTATGTATTGTGGACCGATAGCGGTCCTTACAGAACAGCAGACTGTACTGCACTCAGGCCTATGTACCGTAGCACCCTATACCAAGTTACCAGTCCTTATAAAAACTTTTGTGGACCAAGCAGGTTGTGTGTTAGTGTTTAGCAGACTGTGCGTCAGTCCCTATACCGCTGAAGGACTGCTGCAGTATAGGGCAGCGGTCAGCAGTAGTGCACGGCAACCCTATGTATTGTGGACCGATAGCGGTCCTTACAGAACAGCAGACTGTAACGCACTCAGGCCTATGTACCGTAGCACCCTATACCAAGTTACCAGTCCTTATAAGAACTTTTGTGGACCAAGCAGGTTGTGTGTTAGTGATTAGCAGACTGTACGTCAGTCCCTATACCAATGAAGGACTGCTGCAGTATAGGGCAGCGGTCAGCAGTAGTGCACGGCAACCCTATGTATTGTGGACCGATAGCGGTCCTTACAGAACAGCAGACTGTACCGCACCCAAGCCTATGTACCGTAGCACCCTAGACAGACCAAGTTACCAGTCCTGATAAAGAGCTTTGTGGAACAAGTGAGTTGTGAATGATTAGCAGACTGCAGCAGAAGGGCAGCAGTCAAGTATAATATTCTTTCTATATTTGGAAGAAAGAATATTATACGTGTACAAGCCTATTACCGTACCACTGATACCAGTCCTGAAAAGAACCTTTGTGGAACTAATAGTAACAGCAAGTCTTTAAAATTATCCTCACTGCCTGACACACTGCTTCCTGCCTGTCCCTATACAAATTGGCAAAAAAGAGTAGGCTGGAACGATTAGCTGGAACAGCTCTTTTGTGGACCTGATAGTAACAGCTAATGATGATGATGATGATGATGATGAAGAAAGACTAATCTGGCTGAGCTGTCCCTAAAATAGCAGCATACAGCGCTCTGTCCCTTTATCTAAACTGACAAAAGAAACTCAGGCTGCTGACCTAACACCTATACCAGTCCTGAAAAGAACTTTTGTGTACCAAATAGCTAGCGTTTTCTCTGTCCCTACTCCACACAGGATCCTTTCCCTACAGTGACAGAAGAAAGAATGTAAAATGGCCACCGGATCGGGTGTATTTATAGGTTAGGGGGAATGTCCAAGTGTCCATGAGCTGTCATGTCTCAATTGGTTGTCCTGTAACACATGATAAACGTGTCACGAAAGGTTAAAGTTCTTGTATACATTAAACACGTAAGTCCGCCGGGGCGAACGACGGAAAAAGGCGTTCGAACCCGCGGACGGCGAAAGTCGGAAATTCGCCGCGAAACGACCGCCGGGCGAACCGTTCGGCCATCACTAGTGTTGATTGGTTGCTCGGTTGGTGTCGGTTGGTGTCGGTTTGTCAGGGTTGGTTGGTCGCTCGGTTGGTGTGGGTCGGTTGGTGTCAGTCAATCAGTGTTGATTGGTTGCTCGGTTGGTGTCGGTTTGTCAGGGTTGGTTGGTCGCTCGGTTGGTGTGGGTCGGTTGGTGTCAGTCGGTCAGTGTCGGTCGGTCAGTGTTGGTTGGTCGGTCGGTTGATGTCAGCTGGTCAGTGTTGGTTGGTCTCTCGGTTGGTGTGGGTCGGTTGGTGTGGGTCGGTCAGTGTTAGTTGGTTGCTCGGTTGGTGTGGGTCAGTTGGTTTCGGTCTATCAGTGTTGGTTGGTCGCTCGGTTGGTGTGGGTCGGTTGATGTCGGTCGGTCAGTGTAGGTTGGTTGGTTGAGTGGTGTCGGTCAGTTGGTGTCGGATGGTCAGTGTTGGTTGGTCGCTTGATTGGTATGGGTCAGTTGGTTGGTCGGTCGGTTGGTGTGGGTTGGTTGGTGTGGGTCAGTTGGTGCCGGTCGGTCAGTGTTGGTTGGTTGCTCGGTTGGTGTGGGTCAGTTGGTATCGGTCGGTCAGTGTTGGTTGGTTGCTCGGTTGGTGTGGGTCGGTTGGTTGCTCGGTTGGTGCGGGTCAGTTGGTATCGGTCGGTCAGTGTTGGTTGGTCGGTCGGTTGGTGTCAGTCGGTTGGTGTCAGTCGGTCAGTGTTGGTTGGTTCGGTCAGTTGGTGTGGGTCGGTTGGTGTCAGTCAGTTGGTGTCGGTCAGTCAGTGTTGATTGGTTGCTCGGTTGGTGTCAGTTGGTTGGTGTCGGTTTGTCAGGGTTGGTTGGTCGCTCGGTTGGTGTGGGTCGGTTGGTGTCAGTTGGTCAGTGTTGGTTGGTCGGTCGGTTGATGTCGGCTGGTCAGTGTTGGTTGGTCTCTCAGTTGATGTGGGTCGGTTGGTGTGGGTCGGTCATTGTTAGTTGGTTGGTCGTTCGGTTGGTGTGGGTCAGTTGGTATCGGTTGGTCAGTGTTGGTTGCTCGCTTGGTTGGTGTGGGTCGGTTGGTGTCGGTCGGTCAGTGTTGGTTGGTCGCTCGGTTGGTGACAGTCGGTCAGTGTTAGTTGGTTGCTCGGTTGGTGTGGGTCAGTTGGTATCGGTCAGTCAGTGTTGGTTGGTCGCTCGGTTGGTGTGGGTCGGTTGGTGTTGGTCATTTGGTTTCAGTCGATCAGTGTTGGTTGGTCACTCGGTTGGTGTGGGTCGGTTGGTATCGGTCAGTCAGTGTTGTTTGGTCGCTCAGTTGGTGTGGGTCGGTTGGTGTTGGTCATTTGGTTTCGGTCGATCAGTGTTGGTTGGTCACTCGGTTGGTGTGGGTCGGTTGATGTCGGTCGGTCAGTGTAGGTTGGGCGGTCGGTTGGTGTCGGTTGGTCAGTGTTGGTTGGTCGCTTGGTTGGTATGGGTCAGTTGGTTGTCGGTCGGTTGGTGTTGGTCGGTTGGTGTCAGTCGGTTGGTGTCAGTCGGTTGGTGTCAGACGGTTGGTGTCAGTCGGTCAGTGTTGGTTGGTTCGGTCGGTTGATGTCGGTTGGTCAGTGTTGGTTGGTCGGTCAGTTGGTGTGGGTCGGTTGGTGTCAGTCAGTTGGTGTCAGTCAATCAGTGTTGATTGGTTGCTCGGTTGGTGTCGGTTGGTGTCGGTTTGTCAGGGTTGGTTGGTCGCTCGGTTGGTGTGGGTCGGTTGGTGTCAGTCAATCAGTGTTGATTGGTTGCTCGGTTGGTGTCGGTTTGTCAGGGTTGGTTGGTCGCTCGGTTGGTGTGGGTCGGTTGGTGTCAGTCGGTTAGTGTCGGTCGGTCAGTGTTGGTTGGTCGGTCGGTTGATGTCAGCTGGTCAGTGTTGGTTGGTCTCTCGGTTGGTGTGGGTCGGTTGGTGTGGGTCGGTCAGTGTTAGTTGTTTGCTCGGTTGGTGTGGGTCAGTTGGTTTCGGTCGATCAGTGTTGGTTGGTCGCTCGGTTGGTGTGGGTCGGTTGATGTCGGTCGGTCAGTGTAGGTTGGTCGGTTGAGTGGTGTTGGTCAGTTGGTGTCGGATGGTCAGTGTTGGTTGGTCGCTTGATTGGTATGGGTCAGTTGGTTGGTCGGTCGGTTGGTGTGGGTTGGTTGGTGTGGGTCAGTTGGTGCCGGTCGGTCAGTGTTGGTTGGTCATTGTAGGTCAGTCGGTGTTGGTTGGTCAGTCGGTTGGTGTGGGTCAGTTGGTGCCGGTCGGTCAGTGTTGGTTGGTCGGTGTAGGTCGGTCAGTGTTGGTTGGTCGGTGTCGGTCGGTGTAGGTCGGTCAGTGTTGGTTGGTCGGTGTCGGTCAGTGTTGGTTGGTCAGTGTTGGTTGGTCGGTGTTGGTTGGTCAGTGTCGGTCGGTCAGTGTTGGTTGGTCGGTGTCGGTCGGTTGGGGACTCTGATATGATCCCGATAAATAATGGCCCCCGATATGTGGGACGGAGGTTCCTGGGAAGGTTACATTGTTTCTGCCACTAACAATCCTCACCGGATATTTCTCAGTCTTTTAATTAAAGAGTTTTTCATGCAGAAAATTCCTGGAAATGTAACAGAATGGAAATGTCATTCCCGGGAATCCTGGGAGAGCGGATCTGTCATTGTGTGCCGAGACATGGAGGAGAGCGATGTCCCCAAATGTCCCCTCCCCCCCCCCCATCCTTCCAGTGTCACCTCTATAGAACTCTCTACACCCCCCACCCCCCCACTTTTCTCTATCTCTCCCCCTCCCCCCATCCCTCCTTCCTCTTCTCCATCTCTATCATTTCTCCACTTCAATTCATTTTCTTGCAGCAAATCTTTATTTATTTTCTCCTCCATTCTTCTCTATATTACATGTTACTCCCGACCTCTGCGCTCCATATATTGTGCTGTACATAACCCTGACCACTGTGCTCTCTATGCTGTGATATACATTACATAATACTGACCACTGTGCTCTCTATGCTGAGATATACATTACATAATCCTGACCACTGTGCTCTCTATGCTGTGATATACATTACATAACCCTGACCACTGTGCTCTCTATGCTGTGATATACATTACATAACCCTGACCACTGTGCTCTCTATGCTGTGATATACATTACATAACCCCCGACCACTGTGCTCTCTATGCTGTGATATACGTTACATAACCCTGACCACTGTGCTCTCTATGCTGAGATATACATTACATAACCCCCGACCACTGTGCTCTCTATGCTGTGATATACGTTACATAACCCTGACCACTGTGCTCTCTATGCTGAGATATACATTACATAACCCCCGACCACTGTGCTCTCTATGCTGAGATATACATTACATAATACTGACCACTGTGCTCTCTATGCTGAGATATACATTACATTACCCTGACCACTGTGCTCTCTATGCTGTGATATACATTACATAATCCTGACCACTGTGCTCTCTATGCTGAGATATACATTACATAATACTGACCACTGTGCTCTCTATTCTGTGATATACATTACATAATCCTGACCACTGTGCTCTCTATGCTGAGATATACATTACATAACCCTGACCACTGTGCTCTCTATGCTGTGATATACATTACATAATACTGACCACTGTGCTCTCTATACTGTGATATACGTTACATAACCCTGACCACTGTGCTCTCTATACTGTGATATACATTACATAACCCTGACCACTGTGCTCTCTATGCTGTGATATACATTACATAACCCTGACCACTGTGCTCTCTATGCTGTGATATACATTACATAATACTGACCACTGTGCTCTCTATGCTGTGATATACATTACATAATACTGACCACTGTGCTCTCTATGCTGTGATATACATTACATAACCTCCGACCACTGTGCTCTCTATGCTGAGATATACATTACATAATACTGACCACTGTGCTCTCTATGCTGAGATATACATTACATAACCCTGACCACTGTGCTCTCTATGCTGTGATATACATTACATAATCCTGACCACTGTGCTCTCTATACTGTGATATACGTTACATAACCCTGACCACTGTGCTCTCTATACTGTGATATACATTACATAACCCTGACCACTGTGCTCTCTATGCTGTGATATACATTACATAACCCTGACCACTGTGCTCTCTATGCTGTGATATACATTACATAACCCTGACCACTGTGCTCTCTATGCTGTGATATACATTACATAATACTGACCACTGTGCTCTCTATGCTGAGATATACCTTACATAATACTGACCACTGTGCTCTCTATGCTGTGATATACATTACATAACCCTGACCACTGTGCTCTCTATGCTGTGATATACATTACATAACCCTGACCACTGTGCTCTCTATGCTGAGATATACATTACATAATCCTGACCACTGTGCTCTCTATGCTGAGATATACATTACATAACCCTGACCACTGTGCTCTCTATGCTGTGATATACATTACATAATACTGACCACTGTGCTCTCTATGCTGAGATATACATTACATAATACTGACCACTGTGCTCTCTATGCTGAGATATACATTACATAACCCTGACCACTGTGCTCTCTATGCTGTGATATACATTACATAATACTGACCGCTGTGCTCTCTATGCTGTGATATACGTTACATAACCCTGACCACTGTGCTCTCTATGCTGTGATATACATTACATAACACTGACCGCTGTGCTCTCTATGCTGTGATATACTTTACATAACCCTGACCACTGTGCTCTCTATGCTGTGATATACATTACATAATCCTGACCACTGTGCTCTCTATGCTGAGATATACATTACATAACCCTGACCGCTGTGCTCTCTATGCTGTGATATACATTACATAATACTGACCACTGTGCTCTCTATGCTGAGATATACATTACATAACCCTGACCGCTGTGCTCTCTATGCTGTGATATACGTTACATAACCCTGACCACTGTGCTCTCTATGCTGTGATATACATTACATAACACTGACCGCTGTGCTCTCTATGCTGTGATATACTTTACATAACCCTGACCACTGTGCTCTCTATGCTGTGATATACATTACATAATACTGACCACTGTGCTCTCTATGCTGTGATATACATTACATAATACTGACCGCTGTGCTCTCTATGCTGTGATATACGTTACATAACCCTGACCACTGTGCTCTCTATGCTGTGATATACATTACATAATACTGACCGCTGTGCTCTCTATGCTGTGATATACGTTACATAACCCTGACCACTGTGCTCTCTATGCTGAGATATACATTACATAATACTGACCACTGTGCTCTCTATGCTGAGATATACAT
This sequence comes from Lithobates pipiens, assembly GCF_037356315.1. Lineage (NCBI taxonomy): Eukaryota > Metazoa > Chordata > Amphibia > Anura > Ranidae > Lithobates > Lithobates pipiens. Next base: position 349,174,477 of record NW_027507784.1, on the reverse strand, counting down.
TACATAACCCCCGACCACTGTGCTCTCTATGCTGAGATATACATTACATAATACTGACCACTGTGCTCTCTATGCTGAGATATACATTACATAACCCCCGACCACTGTGCTCTCTATGCTGAGATATACATTACATAACCCTGACCACTGTGCTCTCTATGCTGTGATATACGTTACATAACCCTGACCACTGTGCTCTCTATGCTGAGATATACATTACATAACCCTGACCACTGTGCTCTCTATGCTGTGATATACATTACATAATCCTGACCACTGTGCTCTCTATGCTGAGATATACATTACATAATACTGACCACTGTGCTCTCTATACTGTGATATACGTTACATAACCCTGACCACTGTGCTCTCTATACTGTGATATACATTACATAACCCTGACCACTGTGCTCTCTATGCTGTGATATACATTACATAACCCTGACCACTGTGCTCTCTATACTGTGATATATATTACATAATACTGACTACTGTGCTCTCTATGCTGTGATATACGTTACATAATACTGACCACTGTGCTCTCTATGCTGTGATATACATTACATAACCCTGACCACTGTGCTCTCTATGCTGAGATATACATTACATAACCCTGACCACTGTGCTCTCTATGCTGTGATATACGTTACATAACCCTGACCACTGTGCTCTCTATGCTGAGATATACATTACATAACCCCCGACCACTGTGCTCTCTATGCTGAGATATACATTACATAATACTGACCACTGTGCTCTCTATGCTGAGATATACATTACATAATACTGACCACTGTGCTCTCTATGCTGAGATATACATTACATAACCCTGACCACTGTGCTCTCTATGCTGTGATATACGTTACATAACCCTGACCACTGTGCTCTCTATGCTGAGATATACATTACATAACCCCCGACCATTGTGCTCTCTATGCTGAGATATACATTACATAACCCTGACCACTGTGCTCTCTATACTGTGATATATATTACATAATACTGACTACTGTGCTCTCTATGCTGTGATATACGTTACATAATACTGACCACTGTGCTCTCTATGCTGTGATATACATTACATAACCCTGACCACTGTGCTCTCTATGCTGAGATATACATTACATAACCCTGACCACTGTGCTCTCTATGCTGAGATATACATTACATAACCCTGACCACTGTGCTCTCTATGCTGTGATATACGTTACATAACCCTGACCACTGTGCTCTCTATGCTGAGATATACATTACATAACCCCCGACCACTGTGCTCTCTATGCTGAGATATACATTACATAATACTGACCACTGTGCTCTCTATGCTGTGATATACATTACATAATACTGACCATTGTGCTCTCTATGCTGAGATATACATTACATAATACTGACCACTGTGCTCTCTATGCTGTGATATACATTACATAACCCTGACCACTGTGCTCTCTATGCTGTGATATACATTACATAATCCTGACCACTGTGCTCTCTATACTGTGATATACGTTACATAACCCTGACCACTATGCTCTCTATACTGTGATATACATTACATAACCCTGACCACTGTGCTCTCTATGCTGTGATATACATTACATAACCCTGACCACTGTGCTCTCTATGCTGTGATATACATTACATAATACTGACCACTGTGCTCTCTATGCTGAGATATACATTACATAATACTGACCACTGTGCTCTCTATGCTGTGATATACATTACATAACCCTGACCACTGTGCTCTCTATGCTGTGATATACATTACATAATACTGACCACTGTGCTCTCTATGCTGAGATATACATTACATAACCCTGACCACTGTGCTCTCTATGCTGTGATATACTTTACATAACCATGACCACTGTGCTCTCTATGCTGTGATATACGTTACATAACCCTGACCACTGTGCTCTCTATGCTGAGATATACATTACATAACTCTGACCACTGTGCTCTCTATGCTGAGATATACATTACATAACCCTGACCACTGTGCTCTCTATGCTGAGATATACATTACATAACACTGACCACTGTGCTCTCTATGCTGAGATATACATTGCATAATACTGACCACTGTGCTCTCTATGCTGTGATATACATTACATAATACTGACCACTGTGCTCTCTATGCTGTGATATACATTACATAATCCCGACCACTGTGCTCTCTATGCTGTGATATACATTACATAATCCTGACCACTGTGCTCTCTATGCTGAGATATACATTACATAATACTGACCACTGTGCTCTCTATGCTGAGATATACATTACATAACCCTGACCACTGTGCTCTCTATGCTGAGCTATACAATACATAACCCCCGACCACTGTGCTCTCTATGCTGTGATATACATTACATAACCCTGACCACTGTGCTCTCTATGCTGAGATATACATTACATAATACTGACCACAGTGCTCTCTATGCTGTAATATACATTACATAACCCTGACCACTGTGCTCTCTATGCTGTGATATACATTACATAATACTGACCACTGTGCTCTCTATTCTGTGATATACGTTACATAACCCTGACCACTGTGCTCTCTATGCTGTGATATACATTACATAATACTGACCACTGTGCTCTCTATGTTGTGATATACATTACATAATACTGACCGCTGTGCTCTCTATGCTGTGATATACATTACATAATCCCGACCACTGTGCTCTCTATGCTGAGATATACATTACATAATCCCGACCACTGTGCTCTCTATGCTGTGATATACATTACATAACCCTGACCACTGTGCTCTCTATGCTGAGATATACATTACATAACCCTGACCACTGTGCTCTCTATGCTGTGATATACATTACATAATCCCGACCACTGTGCTCTCTATGCTGAGATATACATTACATAACCCTGACCACTGTGCTCTCTATGCTGTGATATACATTACATAATCCCGACCACTGTGCTCTCTATGCTGTGATATACATTACATAATACTGACCACTGTGCTCTCTATACTGTGATATACGTTACATAACCCTGACCACTGTGCTCTCTATGCTGTGATATACATTACATAATACTGACCACTGTGCTCTCTATGCTGTGATATACATTACATAATACTGACCGCTGTGCTCTCTATGCTGTGATATACATTACATAATCCCGACCACTGTGCTCTCTATGCTGAGATATACATTACATAATCCTGACCACTGTGCTCTGTATGCTGTGATATACATTACATAATCCCGACCACTGTGCTCTCTATGCTGAGATATACATTACATAATCCTGACCACTGTGCTCTCTATGCTGAGATATACATTACATAATACTGAGCACTGTGCTCTCTATGCTTTGATATACATTACATAACTCTGACCACTGTGCTCTCTATGCTGTGATATACATTACATAATCCCGACCACTGTGCTCTCTATGCTGTGATATACATTACATAACCCTGACCACTGTGCTCTCTATGCTGAGATATACATTACATAACCCTGACCACTGTGCTCTCTATGCTGTGATATACATTACATAATCCCGACCACTGTGCTCTCTATGCTGAGATATACATTACATAACCCTGACCACTGTGCTCTCTATGCTGTGATATACATTACATAATCCCGACCACTGTGCTCTCTATGCTGTGATATACATTACATAATACTGACCACTGTGCTCTCTATTCTGTGATATACGTTACATAACCCTGACCACTGTGCTCTCTATGCTGTGATATACATTACATAATACTGACCACTGTGCTCTCTATGCTGTGATATACATTACATAATACTGACCGCTGTGCTCTCTATGCTGTGATATACATTACATAATCCCGACCACTGTGCTCTCTATGCTGAGATATACATTACATAATCCTGACCACTGTGCTCTGTATGCTGTGATATACATTACATAATCCCGACCACTGTGCTCTCTATGCTGAGATATACATTACATAATCCTGACCACTGTGCTCTCTATGCTGAGATATACATTACATAATACTGAGCACTGTGCTCTCTATGCTTTGATATACATTACATAACTCTGACCACTGTGCTCTCTATGCTGTGATATACATTACATAACCCTGACCACTGTGCTCTCTATGCTGAAATATACATTACATAATCCCGACCACTGTGCTCTCTATGCTGAGATATACATTACATAATACTGACCGCTGTGCTCTCTATGCTGAGATATACATTACATAATCCCGACCACTGTGCTCTCTATGCTGTGATATACATTACATAATACTGACCACTGTGCTCTCTATGCTGTGATATACATTACATAATACTGACCACTGTGCTCTCTATGCTGAGATATACATTACATAACCCTGACCACTGTGCTCTCTATGCTGAGATATACATTACATAATACTGACCACTGTGCTCTCTATGCTGAGATATACATTACATAACCCTGACCACTGTGCTCTCTATGCTGAGATATACATTACATAATACTGACCACTGTGCTCTCTATACTGTGATATACGTTACATAACCCTAAACCACTGTGCTCTCTATACTGTGATATACATTACATAACCCTGACCACTGTGCTCTCTATGCTGTGATATACATTACATAACCCTGACCACTGTGCTCTCTATGCTGTGATATACATTACATAATACTGACCACTGTGCTCTCTATGCTGTGATATACGTTACATAATACTGACCACTGTGCTCTCTATGCTGTGATATACATTACATAACCTCCGACCACTGTGCTCTCTATGCTGAGATATACATTACATAATACTGACCACTGTGCTCTCTATGCTGAGATATACATTACATAACCCTGACCACTCTGCTCTCTATGCTGTGATATACATTACATAATCCTGACCACTGTGCTCTCTATACTGTGATATACGTTACATAACCCTGACCACTGTGCTCTCTATGCTGAGATATACATTACATAATACTGACCACTGTGCTCTCTATGCTGAGATATACATTACATAACCCTGACCACTGTGCTCTCTATACTGTGATATACATTACATAACCCTGACCACTGTGCTCTCTATGCTGTGATATACATTACATAACCCTGACCACTGTGCTCTCTATGCTGTGATATACATTACATAACCCTGACCACTGTGCTCTCTATGCTGTGATATACATTACATAATACTGACCACTGTGCTCTCTATGCTGAGATATACCTTACATAATACTGACCACTGTGCTCTCTATGCTGAGATATACATTACATAACCCTGACCACTGTGCTCTCTATGCTGTGATATACATTACATAACCCTGACCACTGTGCTCTCTATGCTGTGATATACATTACATAACCCTGACCACTGTGCTCTCTATGCTGAGATATACATTACATAACCCTGACCACTGTGCTCTCTATGCTGTGATATACATTACATAATACTGACCACTGTGCTCTCTATGCTGAGATATACATTACATAATACTGACCACTGTGCTCTCTATGCTGTGATATACATTACATAACCCTGACCGCTGTGCTCTCTATGCTGTGATATACATTACATAATACTGACCACTGTGCTCTCTATGCTGAGATATACATTACATAATACTGACCACTGTGCTCTCTATGCTGAGATATACATTACATAACCCTGACCACTGTGCTCTCTATGCTGAGATATACATTACATAATCCTGACCACTGTGCTCTCTATACTGTGATATACGTTACATAACCCTGACCACTGTGCTCTCTATACTGTGATATACATTACATAACCCTGACCACTGTGCTCTCTATGCTGTGATATACATTACATAACCCTGACCACTGTGCTCTCTATGCTGTGATATACATTACATAATACTGACCACTGTGCTCTCTATGCTGAGATATACCTTACATAATACTGACCACTGTGCTCTCTATGCTGTGATATACATTACATAACCCTGACCACTGTGCTCTCTATGCTGTGATATACATTACATAACCCTGACCACTGTGCTCTCTATGCTGAGATATACATTACATAACCCTGACCACTGTGCTCTCTATGCTGAGATATACATTACATAACCCTGACCACTGTGCTCTCTATGCTGTGATATACATTACATAATACTGACCACTGTGCTCTCTATGCTGAGATATACATTACATAATACTGACCACTGTGCTCTCTATGCTGTGATATACATTACATAACCCTGACCGCTGTGCTCTCTATGCTGTGATATACATTACATAATACTGACCACTGTGCTCTCTATGCTGAGATATACATTACATAATACTGACCACTGTGCTCTCTATGCTGAGATATACATTACATAACCCTGACCGCTGTGCTCTCTATGCTGTGATATACGTTACATAACCCTGACCACTGTGCTCTCTATGCTGTGATATACATTACATAACCCTGACCACTGTGCTCTCTATGCTGTGATATACATTACATAATACTGACCACTGTGCTCTCTATGCTGTGATATACATTACATAATACTGACCGCTGTGCTCTCTATGCTGTGATATACGTTACATAACCCTGACCACTGTGCTCTCTATGCTGTGATATACATTACATAATACTGACCGCTGTGCTCTCTATGCTGTGATATACGTTACATAACCCTGACCACTGTGCTCTCTATGCTGAGATATACATTACATAATACTGACCACTGTGCTCTCTATGCTGAGATATACATTACATAACCCCCGACCACTGTGCTCTCTATGCTGAGATATACATTACATAATACTGACCACTGTGCTCTCTATGCTGAGATATACATTACATAACCCCCGACCACTGTGCTCTCTATGCTGAGATATACATTACATAACCCTGACCGCTGTGCTCTCTATGCTGTGATATACGTTACATAACCCTGACCACTGTGCTCTCTATGCTGAGATATACATTACATAACCCCCGACCACTGTGCTCTCTATGCTGAGATATACATTACATAATACTGACCACTGTGCTCTCTATGCTGAGATATACATTACATAACCCTGACCACTGTGCTCTCTATGCTGTGATATACATTACATAATCCTGACCACTGTGCTCTCTATGCTGAGATATACATTACATAATACTGACCACTGTGCTCTCTATACTGTGATATACGTTACATAACCCTGACCACTGTGCTCTCTATACTGTGATATACATTACATAACCCTGACCACTGTGCTCTCTATGCTGTGATATACATTACATAACCCTGACCACTGTGCTCTCTATACTGTGATATATATTACATAATACTGACCACTGTGCTCTCTATGCTGTGATATACGTTACATAATACTGACCACTGTGCTCTCTATGCTGTGATATACGTTACATAATACTGACCACTGTGCTCTCTATGCTGTGATATACATTACATAACCCTGACCACTGTGCTCTCTATGCTGAGATATACATTACATAACCCTGACCGCTGTGCTCTCTATGCTGTGATATACGTTACATAACCCTGACCACTGTGCTCTCTATGCTGAGATATACATTACATAACCCCCGACCACTGTGCTCTCTATGCTGAGATATACATTACATAATACTGACCACTGTGCTCTCTATGCTGTGATATACATTACATAACCCTGACCATTGTGCTCTCTATGCTGAGATATACATTACATAATACTGACCACTGTGCTCTCTATGCTGTGATATACATTACATAATACTGACCATTGTGCTCTCTATGCTGTGATATACATTACATAATACTGACCATTGTGCTCTCTATGCTGAGATATACATTACATAATACTGACCACTGTGCTCTCTATGCTGTGATATACATTACATAACCCTGACCACTGTGCTCTCTATGCTGTGATATACATTACATAATCCTGACCACTGTGCTCTCTATACTGTGATATACGTTACATAACCCTGACCACTGTGCTCTCTATACTGTGATATACATTACATAACCCTGACCACTGTGCTCTCTATGCTGTGATATACATTACATAACCCTGACCACTGTGCTCTCTATGCTGAGATATAGATTACATAACCCTGACCACTGTGCTCTCTATGCTGAGATATACATTACATAATACTGACCACTGTGCTCTCTATACTGTGATATACGTTACATAACCCTGACCACTGTGCTCTCTATACTGTGATATACATTACATAACCCTGACCACTGTGCTCTCTATGCTGAGATATACATTACATAACCCTGACCACTGTGCTCTCTATGCTGAGATATACATTACATAACCCTGACCACTGTGCTCTCTATGCTGAGATATACATTACATAACCCTGACCACTGTGCTCTCTATGCTGAGATATACATTACATAATACTGACCGCTGTGCTCTCTATGCTGAGATATACATTACATAATCCCGACCACTGTGCTCTCTATGCTGTGATATACATTACATAATACTGACCACTGTGCTCTCTATGCTGTGATATACATTACATAATACTGACCACTGTGCTCTCTATGCTGAGATATACATTACATAACCCTGACCACTGTGCTCTCTATGCTGAGATATAGATTACATAACCCTGACCACTGTGCTCTCTATGCTGAGATATACATTACATAATACTGACCACTGTGCTCTCTATGCTGAGATATACATTACATAACCCTGACCACTGTGCTCTCTATGCTGAGATATACATTACATAACCCTGACCACTGTGCTCTCTATGCTGTGATATACATTACATAATACTGACCACTGCGCTCTCTATGCTGTGATATACATTACATAACCCTGACCACTGTGCTCTCTATGCTGAGATATACATTACATAACCCTGACCACTGTGCTCTCTATGCTGAGATATACATTACATAACCCTGACCACTGTGCTCTCTATGCTGAGATATACATTACATAACCCTGACCACTGTGCTCTCTATGCTGTGATATACATTACATAACCCTGACCACTGTGCTCTCTATGCTGTGATATACATTACATAACCCTGACCACTGTGCTCTCTATGCTGAGATATACATTACATAATCCTGACCACTGTGCTCTCTATGCTGTGATATACATTACATAATACTGACCACTGCGCTCTCTATGCTGTGATATACATTACATAACCCTGACCACTGTGCTCTCTATGCTGAGATATACATTACATAATACTGACCACTGTGCTCTCTATGCTGTGATATACATTACATAACCCTGACCACTGTGCTCTCTATTCTGGGATATACGTTACATAACCCTGACCACTGTGCTCTCTATGCTGAGATATTCATTACATAATACTGACCACTGTGCTCTCTATGCTGTGATATACATTACATAATACTGACCACTGCGCTCTCTATGCTGTGATATACATTACATAATACTGACCACTGTGCTCTCTATGCTGAGATATTCATTACATAATACTGACCACTGTGCTCTCTATGCTGTGATATACATTACATAATACTGACCACTGTGCTCTCTATGCTGTGATATACATTACATAACCCTGACCACTGTGCTCTCTATGCTGAGATATACATTACATAATACTGACCACTGCGCTCTCTATGCTGTGATATACATTACATAATACTGACCACTGTGCTCTCTATGCTGAGATATTCATTACATAACACTGACCACTGTGCTCTCTATGCTGAGATATACATTACATAACCCTGACCACTGTGCTCTCTATGCTGAGATATACATTACATAACCCTGACCACTGTGCTCTCTATGCTGAGATATACATTACATAACCCTGACCACTGTGCTCTCTATGCTGTGATATACATTACATAACCATGACCACTGTGCTCTCTATGCTGAGATATACATTACATAACCCTGACCACTGTGCTCTCTATGCTGTGATATACATTACATAATCCCGACCACTGTGCTCTCTATGCTGAGATATACATTACATAACCCTGACCACTGTGCTCTCTATGCTGTGATATACATTACATAATCCCGACCACTGTGCTCTCTATGCTGTGATATACATTACATAATACTGACCACTGTGCTCTCTATTCTGTGATATACGTTACATAACCCTGACCACTGTGCTCTCTATGCTGTGATATACATTACATAATCCCGACCACTGTGCTCTCTATGCTGAGATATACATTACATAATCCTGACCACTGTGCTCTCTATGCTGAGATATACATTACATAATACTGAGCACTGTGCTCTCTATGCTTTGATATACATTACATAACTCTGACCACTGTGCTCTCTATGCTGTGATATACATTACATAATCCCGACCACTGTGCTCTCTATGCTGTGATATACATTACATAATACTGACCACTGTGCTCTCTATTCTGTGATATACGTTACATAATCCCGACCACTGTGCTCTCTATGCTGAGATATACATTACATAATCCTGACCACTGTGCTCTGTATGCTGTGATATACATTACATAATCCCGACCACTGTGCTCTCTATGCTGAGATATACATTACATAATCCTGACCACTGTGCTCTCTATGCTGAGATATACATTACATAATACTGAGCACTGTGCTCTCTATGCTTTGATATACATTACATAATCCTGACCACTGTGCTCTGTATGCTGTGATATACATTACATAATCCCGACCACTGTGCTCTCTATGCTGAGATATACATTACATAATCCTGACCACTGTGCTCTCTATGCTGTGATATACATTACATAATACTGACCACTGTGCTCTCTATGCTGAGATATACATTACATAATACTGAGCACTGTGCTCTCTATGCTTTGATATACATTACATAACTCTGACCACTGTGCTCTCTATGCTGAGATATACATTACATAATACTGACCACTGTGCTCTCTATGCTGAGATATACATTACATAACCCTGACCACTGTGCTCTCTATGCTGAGATATACATTACATAACCCTGACCACTGTGCTCTCTATGCTGTGATATACATTACATAACCCTGACCACTGTGCTCTCTATGCTGAGATATACATTACATAATCCCGACCACTGTGCTCTCTATGCTGAGATATACATTACATAATACTGACCGCTGTGCTCTCTATGCTGAGATATACATTACATAATCCCGACCACTGTGCTCTCTATGCTGTGATATACATTACATAATACTGACCACTGTGCTCTCTATGCTGAGATATACATTACATAACCCTGACCACTGTGCTCTCTATGCTGAGATATACATTACATAATACTGACCACTGTGCTCTCTATGCTGAGATATGCATTACATAACCCTGACCACTGTGCTCTCTATACTGTGATATACATTACATAACCCTGACCACTGTGCTCTCTATGCTGAGATATACATTACATAATACTGACCACTGTGCTCTCTATACTGTGATATACATTACATAATCCTGACCACTGTGCTCTCTATGCTGTGATATACATTACATAACCCTGACCACTGTGCTCTCTATGCTGAGATATACATTACATAATACTGACCACTGTGCTCTCTATGCTGAGATATACATTACATAATCCTGACCACTGTGCTCTCTATGCTGTGATATACATTACATAACCCTGACCACTGTGCTCTCTATGCTGTGATATACATTACATAATACTGACCACTGTGCTCTCTATGCTGTGATATACGTTACATAATACTGACCACTGTGCTCTCTATGCTGTGATATACATTACATAACCTCCGACCACTGTGCTCTCTATGCTGAGATATACATTACATAATACTGACCACTGTGCTCTCTATGCTGAGATATACATTACATAACCCTGACCACTCTGCTCTCTATGCTGTGATATACATTACATAATCCTGACCACTGTGCTCTCTATACTGTGATATACGTTACATAACCCTGACCACTGTGCTCTCTATACTGTGATATACATTACATAACCCTGACCACTGTGCTCTCTATGCTGTGATATACATTACATAACCCTGACCACTGTGCTCTCTATGCTGTGATATACATTACATAACCCTGACCACTGTGCTCTCTATGCTGTGATATACATTACATAATACTGACCACTGTGCTCTCTATGCTGAGATATACCTTACATAATACTGACCACTGTGCTCTCTATGCTGTGATATACATTACATAACCCTGACCACTGTGCTCTCTATGCTGTGATATACATTACATAACCCTGACCACTGTGCTCTCTATGCTGAGATATACATTACATAATCCTGACCACTGTGCTCTCTATGCTGAGATATACATTACATAACCCTGACCACTGTGCTCTCTATGCTGTGATATACATTACATAATACTGACCACTGTGCTCTCTATGCTGAGATATACATTACATAATACTGACCACTGTGCTCTCTATGCTGTGATATACATTACATAACCCTGACCGCTGTGCTCTCTATGCTGTGATATACATTACATAATACTGACCACTGTGCTCTCTATGCTGAGATATACATTACATAATACTGACCACTGTGCTCTCTATGCTGAGATATACATTACATAACCCTGACCACTGTGCTCTCTATGCTGTGATATACATTACATAATCCTGACCACTGTGCTCTCTATGCTGAGATATACATTACATAATACTGACCGCTGTGCTCTCTATGCTGTGATATACATTACATAACACTGACCGCTGTGCTCTCTATGCTGTGATATACTTTACATAACCCTGACCACTGTGCTCTCTATGCTGAGATATACATTACATAATACTGACCACTGTGCTCTCTATGCTGAGATATACATTACATAACCCTGACCACTGTGCTCTCTATGCTGTGATATACATTACATAATCCTGACCACTGTGCTCTCTATGCTGAGATATACATTACATAATACTGACCGCTGTGCTCTCTATGCTGTGATATACATTACATAACACTGACCGCTGTGCTCTCTATGCTGTGATATACTTTACATAACCCTGACCACTGTGCTCTCTATGCTGTGATATACATTACATAATACTGACCACTGTGCTCTCTATGCTGTGATATACATTACATAATACTGACCGCTGTGCTCTCTATGCTGTGATATACGTTACATAACCCTGACCACTGTGCTCTCTATGCTGTGATATACATTACATAATACTGACCGCTGTGCTCTCTATGCTGTGATATACGTTACATAACCCTGACCACTGTGCTCTCTATGCTGAGATATACATTACATAATACTGACCACTGTGCTCTCTATGCTGAGATATACATTACATAACCCCCGACCACTGTGCTCTCTATGCTGAGATATACATTACATAATACTGACCACTGTGCTCTCTATGCTGAGATATACATTACATAACCCCCGACCACTGTGCTCTCTATGCTGAGATATACATTACATAACCCTGACCGCTGTGCTCTCTATGCTGTGATATACGTTACATAACCCTGACCACTGTGCTCTCTATGCTGAGATATACATTACATAATACTGACCACTGTGCTCTCTATGCTGTGATATACATTACATAACCCTGACCACTGTGCTCTCTATGCTGTGATATACATTACATAATCCTGACCACTGTGCTCTCTATACTGTGATATACGTTACATAACCCTGACCACTGTGCTCTCTATACTGTGATATACATTACATAACCCTGACCACTGTGCTCTCTATGCTGTGATATACATTACATAACCCTGACCACTGTGCTCTCTATGCTGAGATATAGATTACATAACCCTGACCACTGTGCTCTCTATGCTGAGATATACATTACATAATACTGACCACTGTGCTCTCTATACTGTGATATACGTTACATAACCCTGACCACTGTGCTCTCTATACTGTGATATACATTACATAACCCTGACCACTGTGCTCTCTATGCTGAGATATACATTACATAACCCTGACCACTGTGCTCTCTATGCTGAGATATACATTACATAACCCTGACCACTGTGCTCTCTATGCTGAGATATACATTACATAACCCTGACCACTGTGCTCTCTATGCTGAGATATACATTACATAATACTGACCGCTGTGCTCTCTATGCTGAGATATACATTACATAATCCCGACCACTGTGCTCTCTATGCTGTGATATACATTACATAATACTGACCACTGTGCTCTCTATGCTGAGATATACATTACATAACCCTGACCACTGTGCTCTCTATGCTGAGATATAGATTACATAACCCTGACCACTGTGCTCTCTATGCTGAGATATACATTACATAATACTGACCACTGTGCTCTCTATGCTGAGATATACATTACATAACCCTGACCACTGTGCTCTCTATGCTGAGATATACATTACATAACCCTGACCACTGTGCTCTCTATGCTGTGATATACATTACATAATACTGACCACTGCGCTCTCTATGCTGTGATATACATTACATAACCCTGACCACTGTGCTCTCTATGCTGTGATATACATTACATAATACTGACCACTGTGCTCTCTATGCTGAGATATACATTACATAATACTGACCACTGTGCTCTCTATTCTGTGATATACGTTACATAATACTGACCACTGTGCTCTCTATGCTGTGATATACATTATATAACCCTGACCACTGTGCTCTCTATGCTGAGATATACATTACATAACCCTGACCACTGTGCTCTCTATGCTGAGATATACATTACATAACCCTGACCACTGTGCTCTCTATGCTGAGATATACATTACATAACCCTGACCACTGTGCTCTCTATGCTGTGATATACATTACATAACCCTGACCACTGTGCTCTCTATGCTGTGATATACATTACATAACCCTGACCACTGTGCTCTCTATGCTGAGATATACATTACATAATCCTGACCACTGTGCTCTCTATGCTGTGATATACATTACATAATACTGACCACTGCGCTCTCTATGCTGTGATATACATTACATAACCCTGACCACTGTGCTCTCTATGCTGAGATATACATTACATAATACTGACCACTGTGCTCTCTATGCTGTGATATACATTACATAACCCTGACCACTGTGCTCTCTATGCTGAGATATACATTACATAACCCTGACCACTGTGCTCTCTATGCTGAGATATACATTACATAACCCTGACCACTGTGCTCTCTATGCTGTGATATACATTACATAACCCTGACCACTGTGCTCTCTATGCTGTGATATACATTACATAACCCTGACCACTGTGCTCTCTATGCTGAGATATACATTACATAATCCTGACCACTGTGCTCTCTATGCTGTGATATACATTACATAATACTGACCACTGCGCTCTCTATGCTGTGATATACATTACATAACCCTGACCACTGTGCTCTCTATGCTGAGATATACATTACATAATACTGACCACTGTGCTCTCTATGCTGTGATATACATTACATAACCCTGACCACTGTGCTCTCTATTCTGTGATATACGTTACATAACCCTGACCACTGTGCTCTCTATGCTGAGATATTCATTACATAATACTGACCACTGTGCTCTCTATGCTGTGATATACATTACATAATACTGACCACTGCGCTCTCTATGCTGTGATATACATTACATAACCCTGACCACTGTGCTCTCTATGCTGAGATATACATTACATAACCCCCGACCACTGTGCTCTCTATGCTGTGATATACATTACATAATCCTGACCACTGTGCTCTCTATGCTGAGATATACATTACATAACCCTGACCACTGTGCTCTCTATGCTGTGATATACATTACATAACCCTGACCACTGTGCTCTCTATGCTGAGATATACATTACATAACCCTGACCACTGTGCTCTCTATGCTGAGATATACATTACATAACCCTGACCACTGTGCTCTCTATGCTGAGATATACATTACATAACCCTGACCACTGTGCTCTCTATGCTGTGATATACATTACATAACCCTGACCACTGTGCTCTCTATGCTGAGATATACATTACATAACCCTGACCACTGTGCTCTCTATGCTGAGATATACATTACATAACCCTGACCACTGTGCTCTCTATGCTGTGATATACATTACATAATCCTGACCACTGTGCTCTCTATGCTGTGCTGCACATTACATACTCCTGATGAAGGTGTTTTAGCGGTTGCTGGTCAGTACAGAGCCCCCTCTATATGAATGAAGCTCCTCTCTATCTATATTCTGTGTAGATGAGATAGACGTTCCATTGTTCTGAGGTTTATGTGTGTCTAGGACACTCTTTCTTGCAGCACAGTAAGTAGTATATGGGGGTAGGTGGGCATGTGGGTGTAGTGTACGGCACAGGCCAGCTCAGGTTATATGTAATCACACGCCCAACACCCAACATCGGTGTCATTTAGCCCCACCCCCAACATTCAGAGATGGGAACAAGGAACACCTATTAGCAAAAGTATGTAGGCATAGGACACACCCCCTGCCACGCCCCCTTAGAGGAAAATTATACAAAAAATATTAGTTGACCCCACAAGAGATTTTTATTTACCAATTTTATTCTTTATATCGGATTCTGGAATCTTCAAATGATTTATAAATCGCATGAAAGGTTTAGCTTCAGGAAATGATGAAAAGTGTATTTTATATACAACTAGAGCCCCCCCTAGTGTAGAGCCCTGGAAGTACATCGATAGTTCTGTAGTGTAAGAAAATGTAACCTAGTGAGAGCCAGGCGGGGTGAAGGGGGTCGGGGTGAGGGACTCAGGGGGGCTGGGCGACTCATCATCCCTCTACTTACCGGAATCTTGGAGAAGCTTCCAGAAGATAGGAAAGGAGGTTAGGAGAAGCGGCCTGGAGTACCGAGGAGGACCCCAGCCAATCCCCAGCAAGTGGGGGAGGGTACCTCTTAAACACTCTGAGTCATCCATCCTCCCTCCATCCTCTCTCCTCCTCACTCACTCCATCCCCTCTCTCCTCACTCTCTCCATCCTCACACTCTCATCCTCACTCTCTCCTCCTCACTCTCTCTTCCTCACTCCCTTCATCCTCTCTCCTCCTCACTCTCCCCATCCTCTCTCCTCCTCACGCTCCTCATCCTCTCTCCTCCTCACGCTCCTCATCCTCTCTCCTCCTCACGCCCTCCATCCTCTCTCCTCCTCACGCCCTCCATCCTCTCTCCTCCTCACTCTCTCCATCCCCTCTCTCCTCCTCACTCCCTCCATCCTCTCTCCTCCTCACTCCTTCCATCCTCTCTCCTCCTCACTCCTTCCATCCTCTCTCCTCCTCACTTTCTCATCCTCACTCTCTCCTGCTCACTCTCACCATCCTCTCTCCTCCTCACTCCCTCCATCCTCTCTCTTCTCCTCACTCCCTCCATCCCCTCTCTCCTTACTCTCTCCATCCTCTCTCTCCTCCTCACTCCCTCCATCCTCTCTCTCCTCCTCACTCCCTCCATCCTCTCTCTCCTCCTCACTCCCTCCATATCCTCTCTCCTCAATCTCTCCATCCTCACTCTTCACTCTCTCCTCCTCACTCCCTCCATCCTCTCTCTTCCTCACTCCCTCCATCCTCTCTCCTCCTCACTCTCTCCATCCTCACACTCTCATCCTCACTCTCTCCTCCTCACTCTCTCTTCCTCACTCCCTTCATCCTCTCTCCTCCTCACTCTTCCCATCCTCTCTCCTCCTCACTCTCTCCATCCCCTCTCTCCTCCTCACTCTCTCCTCCTCACTCCCTCCATTCTCTCTCCTCCTCACTCCCTCCATCCTCTCTCCTCCTCACTCCTTCCATCCTCTCTCCTCACTTTCTCATCCTCACTCTCTCCTGCTCACTCTCACCATCCTCTCTCCTCCTCACTCTTCCCATCCTCTCTCCTCCTCACTCTCACCATCCTCTCTCCTCCTCACTCCCTCCATCCTCTCTCTCCTCCTCACTCCCTCCATCCTCTCTCTCCTCCTCACTCCCTCCATCCTCTCTCTCCTCCTCACTCCCTCCATCCTCTCTCTCCTCCTCACTCTCTCCATCCTCACTCTCTCCTCCTCACTCCCTCCATCCTCACTCTCTCCTCCTCACTCCCTCCATCCTCTCTCTCCTCAATCTCTCCATCCTCACTCCTCACTCTCTCCATCCTCACTCCTCACTCTCTCCTCCTCACTCTCTCCATCCTCTCTCTTCCTCACTCCCTCCATCCTCTCTCCTCCTCACTCTCCCCATCCTCTCTCCTCCTCACACCCTCCATCCTCTCTCCTCCTCACTCCCTCCATCCTCTCTCCTCCTCACTCCCTCCATCCTCTCTCCTCCTCACACCCTCCATCCTCTCTCCTCCTCACTCCCTCCATCCTCTCTCCTCCTCACTCCCTCCATCCTCACTCCCTCCATCCTCTCTCCTCCTCACTCTCTCCATCCTCTCTCCTCCTCACTCCCTCCATCCTCTCTCCTCCTCACTCCCTCCATCCTCTCTCCCTCCATCCTCTCTCCTCCTCACTCTCTTCATACTCTCTCCTCCTCACTCTCTCCTCCTCACTTCCTCCATCTCCTCTCCCTCACTCTCTCCTCCTCACTCCCTCCACCCTCTCTGCTCCTCACTCCCTCCATCCTCTCTCCTCCTCACTCCTTCCATCCTCTCTCCTCCTCACTTTCTCATCCTCACTCTCTCCTGCTCACTCTCACCATCCTCTCTCCTCCTTACTCTCTCCATACTCTCTCTCCTCAATCTCTCCATCCTCACTCCTCACTCTCTCCATCCTCACTCCTCACTCTCTCCTCCTCACTCTCTCCATCCTCTCTCTTCCTCACTCCCTCCATCCTCTCTCCTCCTCACTCTCCCCATCCTCTCTCCTCCTCACACCCTCCATCCTCTCTCCTTCTCACTCCCTCCATCCTCTCTCCTCCGCACTCCCTCCATCCTCTCTCCTCCTCACTCCCTCCATCCTCTCTCCTCCTCACTCCCTCCATCCTCTCTCCCTCCATACTCTCTCCTCCTCACTCTCTCCTCCTCACTTCCTCCATCCCCTCTCCTCCTCACTGTCGCCTCCTCCCTCTCTCCATCCTGTCTCCTCCTCACTTCCTCCATCCTCTCTCCTCTTCACCTCCTCCATCCTCTCTCCTCCTCACTCCCTCCATCATCTCTCCTCCTCACTCTCTCCTCCTCACTTCCTCCATCCTTTTTCCTCCTCACTCCCTCCATCCTCTCTCCTCCTCACTCCCTCCATCCTCTCTCCTCCTCACTCCCTCCATCCTCTCTCTCCTCAATCTCTCCATCCTCACTGCTCACTCTCTCCATTCTCACTCCTCACTCTCTCCTCCTCACTCTCTCCATCCTCTCTCTTCCTCACTCCCTCCATCCTCTCTCCTCCTCACTCTCCCCATTCTCTCTCCTCTCTCCTCCTCACACCCTCCATCCCCTCTCCTCCTCACTCCCTCCATCCTCTCTCCTCCTCACTACCTTCATCCTCTCTCCTCCTCACTCCCTCCATCCTCTCTCCTCCTCACTCCCTCCACCCTCTCTCCTCCTCACTCCCTCCATCCTCTCTCCCTCCATCCTCTCTCCTCCTCACTCCCTCCATCCCCTCTCCTCCTCACTGTCGCCTCCTCCCTCTTTCCATCCTCTCTCCTCCTCACTCTCTCCTCCTCACTCCCTCCATCCCCTCTCCTCCTCTTTCCCTCCATCCTCTCTCCTCCTCACTCTCACCTCCTCACTTCCTCCATCCTCTCTCCTCCTCACTCCCTCCATCCTCTCTCCTCTTCACTCTCACCTCCTCACTTCCTCCATCCTCTCTCCTCCTCACTCTCCCCATCCTCTCTCCTCTCTCCTCCTCACACCCTCCATCCCCTCTCCTCCTCCCTCCCTCCATCCTCTCTCCTCCTCACTCCCCCCATCCTCTCTCCTCCTCACTCCCCCCATCCTCTCTCCTCCTCACTCCCTCCATCCTCTCTCCCTCCATCCTCTCTCCTCCTCACTCCCTCCATCCTCTCTCCTCTTCATGCATATGAGGGGTTATTATGGGTGGGGGGTGGAAGGATAAGTCCTAGGAAATGGTCTCGGGGTGAGGGGTCCGGGGGGCAGAGGGGGCAGCTGGCTGTGCCATGGATTGGGATGTGCCCCCCCGGTCAGCATGTTTCAGCGGTTGGTATGAGGATGACGATGATGGGTTGGGTGGGGGTAGGAAGGATACGTCCTAGGACGTGGTCTCAGGGTGAGGGGTCCGGGGAGGGCAGCTGGCTGTGCCATGGATTGGGATGAGCCCCCCCGGTCAGCATGTTTCAGCGGTTGGTATGAGGATGACGATGATGGGTTGGGTGGGGGTAGGAAGGATACGTCCTAGGACGTGGTCTCAGGGTGAGGGGTCCGGGGAGGGCAGCTGGCTGTGCCATGGATTGGGATGAGCCCCCCGGTCAGAGTGTGCCTGGGTAGCGGTTGGCATGACGATGATCATACAGGACAAGTTGCCCGAAGATGAGGATAAAAATAGCGGATAGAGGAGAATTAACCCCTCAGCCGCCGGAACTTTCCTAGAAATGAGAAGAGCGATCTGCAAACTTATCGCTGCCCTTTATATGGCACACAAGGTGCCCCCATTACAGACCAGCCCAGGAGCCCATTGTCTTCCATGTACCCCTTTAGGGCCACATCAGCATACACAGGCAGTACAGTCAGCACTGACAGACACTGAAAGCTGCCATTCTGTTACCAGCTGGGGGGTTCCTTGGTGACCCCATTACCATGTGACCCCCCCCCCCATCCCATCCAGATTAGGGGGGTGTAGCGATCTCTCATCCCCCGGTCACCCACTCACTCGCTTGGTAATTTGCCCGCTCAGCGGCTCCTCTAATTAAGCGATGATTTGTCTCAGCAGATCTGTCCTCAGCTCTTGTGATGTCATAGTGTCTGCTGGCGGCAAATCAGACATGACAGAAGAGTTACTAACGATGTAAACAATCCATCCCTGTATTCCCTCCAGCTCCGTCTCCATCCATCCTTCATTATATAGAACTTCATAGTACCACAACTCCCACCATTACTAGCATAGGACACGCCCCCTTAAAGGAGAAATAACCCCCAAAAAAACAGGTTAATTAAATCCACAAGGGCTTTTTTTTTTTACTATTCCTTTATATTTGAGATTTACAAATGCAGCAATTTAGAAATTGGATGGAAGGTTTAGTGCTGGAAAACACTTTTCGAAAGATAAAAAGTGATTTTTATATACAACTATATAGATCAGGGAATAGGGAAAGAGGGACAAATGAGGGACAGATGAGGGACAAATGAGGGACAGATGAGGGACAGATGAGGGACAGATGAGGGACAGATGAGGGACAGAGGGACAGATGAGGGACAGATGAGGGAAAGAGGGACAGATGAGGGACAGATGAGGGACAGATGAGGGAAAGAGGGACAGATGAGGGACAGATGAGGGAAAGAGGGACAGATGAGGGACAGATGAGGGACAGATGAGGGAAAGAGGGACAGATGAGTAACAAATGAGGGACAGAGGGACATTGCTCCAAATCAGGGACAGTTGGGATCAATGGAGTACCAATATCACCCCCAACAAACTGCACAGGCCAAACACAGCCAGCATGGGGCAATAACTCCACCTGTATATAGACACCTGCCCGGGGGGGGCATTGGGGGATCTGGGGGGGTCAGATGTTGGAGTGCAGCCCAGACACTTCTGGAAGGATCTTCCAGCACCGGAGCTCAGACATTTCACTTTACATTTATAGGATCCCTTCTGATCACTTTATTATATATATATATATATTATAGGAATGGCTCCATACTGGATCACTATCAATCCAGATCACAGGATTGGAGGATCTCCTCATATAGCAACTTCAATAAGACGATTCATTAATAGAGGATCCTTCACTGTCATACTGGAAAGGGCTTGTGGATAAGGTGATTCTGTTCATTAAAGCAATGTACCCGAGTAGGGGATGCCCAAAAATATTTGACAATGTTTGAAAGATTTGGTTGGATAGCCCAGTTTTTGTAGCCTAATAACTATAAGGATCTTATCACTGAGGTGGAGGAGGTCTGGGTGGTGTTGGATGTGGGTGGTGTTGGACCTGGGTGGTGTTGGATATGGATGGTGTTGGATGTGGGTGGTGTTGGATGTGGGTGGTGTTGGATCTGGGTGGGGTTGGATCTGAGTGGTGTTAGATTGGGGTGGTGTTGGATGTGGGTGGTGTTAGATCAGGGTGGTGTTAGATCAGGGTAGTGTTGGATCTGAGTGGTGCTGGATTTGGGTAGTGTTGGATCTGAGTGGTGTTGGATCTGAGTGGTGTTAGATCGGGGTAGTGTTGGATCTGAGTGGTGTTAGATCAGGGTAGTGTTGGATCTGAGTGGTGTTGGATTTGGGTAGTGTTGGATCTGAGTGGTGTTGGATCTGAGTGGTGTTAGATCGGGGTAGTGTTGGATCTGAGTGGTGTTGGATCTGAGTGGTGTTAGATCGGGGTAGTGTTGGATCTGAGTGGTGTTGGATCAGAGTGGTGTTAGATCGGGGTGGTGTTGGATCTGGGTGGTGTTGGATCTGGGTGGTGTTGGATCTGGATGGTGTTGGATCTGAGTGGTGTTGGATCTGAGTGGTGTTAGATCGGGGTGGTGTTGGATCTGGGTGGTGTTGGATCTGGGTGGTGTTGGATCTGGATGGTGTTGGATCTGAGTGGTGTTGGATCTGAGTGGTGTTAGATCGGGGTAGTGTTGGATCTGAGTGGTGTTAGATCGGGGTGGTGTTGGATGTGGGTGGTGGTGAATGTGGTTGGTGTTGGATGTGGGTGGTGGTGAATGTGGTTGGTGTTGGATTTGGGTGGTGTTGGATCTGGGTGGTGTTGGATCTGGGTGGTGTTGGATCTGGGTGGTGTTGGATCTGGGTGGTGTTGGATGTGGATCTGGATGGTGTTGGATGTGGGTGGTGTTGGATCTGGGTGGTGTTGGATATGGATGGTGTTAGATCTGGATGGTGTTGGATGTGGGTGGTGTTGAATGTGGGTGGTGTTGGATGTGGGTGGTGTTGGATCTGAGTGATGTTTTATCTGGGTGGTGTTGGATCTGGGTGGTGTTAGATCATGTTGGATGTGGGTGGTGTTGGATGTGGGTGGTGTTGGATCTGAGTGATGTTTTATCTGGGTGGTGTTGGATCTGGGTGGTGTTAGATCATGTTGGATGTGGGTGGTGTTGGATCTGGGTGGTGTTGGATCTGAGTGATGTTGTATCTGGGTGGTGTTGGATCTGGGTGGTGTTAGATCATGTTGGATGTGGGTGGTGTTGGATCTGAGTGGTGTTGGATCTGGGTGGTGTTGGAACTTGGATCTGGGTGGTGTTGGATGTGGGTGGTGTTGGATATGGATGGTGATGGATGTGGGTGGTGTTGGATGTGGGTGGTGTTGGATGTGGGTGGTGTTGGATGTGGGTGGTGTTGGATATGGATGGTGATGGATCTGGGTGGTGTTGGATGTGGGTGGTGTTGGATATGGATGGTGATGGATCTGGGTGGTGTTGGATCTGGGTGGTGTTGGATGTGGGTGGTGTTGGATCTGAGTGGTGTTGGATTTGGGTGGTGTTGGATGTGGGTGGTGTTGGATCTGGGTGGTGTTGGATGTGGATCTGGATGGTGTTGGATGTGGGTGGTGTTGGATCTGGGTGGTGTTGGATGTGGGTGGTGTTGGATCTGAGTGGTGTTGGATTTGGGTGGTGTTGGATCTGGGTGGTGTTGGAGCTGGGTGGTGTTGGATATGGATGGTGTTAGATCTGGATGGTGTTGGATGTGGGTGGTGTTGAATGTGGGTGGTGTTGGATGTGGGTGGTGTTGGATCTGGATGGTGTTGGATGTGGGTGGTGTTGGATATGGATGGTGTTGGATCTGGGTGGTGTTAGATTGGGGTGGTTTTGGATGTGGTTGCTGTTGGATGTGGGTGGTATTGGATCTGGGTGGTGTTGGATCTGGGTGGTGTTAGATCAGGGTGGTGTTGAATCTGGATGGTGTTGAATCTGGATGGTGTTGGATAGGGATGGTGTTATATCTGGGTGGTGCTGGATCTGGGTGGTGTTGGATCTTGGATCTGGGTGATGTTGTATCTGGGTGGTGTTGGATGTGGGTGGTGTTGGGTCTTGGATCTGGGTGGTGTTGTATCTGGGTGGTGTTAGATCTTGGCTCTGGGTGGTGTTGGATCTTGGATCTGGGTGGTGTTGGATCTTGGATTTGGGTGGTGTTGTATCTGGGTGGTATTGTATCTGGGTGGTGTTGGATCTGGGTGGTGTTGTATCTGGGTGGTGTTGCATCTGAGTGGTGCTGGATCTGGGTGATGTTGGATCTTGCATGTGGGTGATGTTGTATCTGGGTGGTGTTGGATGTGGGTGGTGTTGGGTCTTGGATCTGGGTGGTGCTGTATCTGGGTGGTGTTGGATGTGGGTGGTGTTGGAGCTGGTGGTGTTGGATCTGGGTGGTGTTAGATTGGGGTGGTTTTGGATGTGGTTGGTGTTGGATGTGGGTGGTATTGGATCTGGGTGGTGTTGTATGTGGGTGGTGTTGGATGTGGGTGGTGTTGGATCTGAGTGGTGTTGGATCTGTGTGGGTTTAGATTAGGGTGGTATTGAATCTGGATGGTGTTGGATATGGATGGTGTTAGATATGAGTGGTGCTGGATCTGGGTGGTGTTGGATCTGGGTGGTGTTGGATCTGGGTGGTGTTGGATCTGGGTGGAGTTGTATCTGGGTGGTGTTGGATCTGGGTGGTGTTGTATCTGGGTGGTGTTGGATCTGGGTGGTGTTGGATCTGGGTGGTGTTGTATCTGGGTGGTGTTGGATCTGGGTGGTGTTGGATCTGGGTGGTGTTGGATCTTGGATCTGGGTGGTGTTGGATGTGGGTGGGGTTGGATGTGGGTGGTGTTGTATCTGGGTGGTGTTGGATCTGGGTGGTGTTGGATCTGGGTGGTGTTGGATCTGGGTGGTGTTGGATCTGGGTGGTGTTGGATCTGGGTGGTGTTGGATCTGGGTGGTGTTGTATCTGGGTGGTGTTGGATCTGGGTGGTGTTGGATCTGGGTGGTGTTGTATCTGGGTGGTGTTGTATCTGGGTGGTGTTAGATCTGGGTGGTGTTGGATCTGGGTGGTGTTGGATCTGGGTGGTGTTGTATCTGGGTGGTGTTGTATCTGGGTGGTGTTGTATCTGGGTGGTGTTGTATCTGGGTGGTGTTAGATCTGGGTGGTGTTGGATCTGGGTGGTGTTGGATCTGGGTGGTGTTGGATCTGGGTGGTGTTGGATCTGGGTGGTGTTGGATCTGGGTGGAGTTGGATCTTGGATCTAGGTGGTGTTGGATCTGGGTGGTGTTGGATCTGGGTGGTGTTGTATCTGGGTGGTGTTGGATCTGGGTGGTGTTGTATCTGGGTGGTGTTGGATCTGGGTGGTGTTGTATCTTGGTGGTGTTGTATCTGGGTGGTGTTAGATCTGGGTGGTGTTGGATCTAGGTGGTGTTGGATCTGGGTGGTGTTGGATCTGGGTGGTGTTGTATCTGGGTGGTGTTGGATCTGGGTGGTGTTGTATCTTGGTGGTGTTGTATCTGGGTGGTGTTAGATCTGGGTGGTGTTGGATGTCAGTGGCCAGACGGATGGCTGATCGGATGTTGGGCTGGGTTCATATCTATGCAGGGTGTGGTTGATGCATTTTACGGTATGTTTTCGAGTTTTTGGTACATTTTGTTGGATTTTTTGCCAATAGGAGAGTATGACAGTTCTGTTCATTCAGTGCCACTCTGATGCCACTTTACACTCTCTGGCACTCAAATCAAAGTAGTAAAGAAACCTTTGTGTCCAAAGTTGCTTGTTAGGGGTAAATGTTAGGGTTAGGATTAAAGGCTAGGGAGGTTAAGGGTTGGGATTAAGGGCTAAGATTATGGTTAAGGGCTAGAGTTACGGTTAAAGGTTAGGGTTAGGGTTAAGGGCTAGAGTTACGGTTAAAGGTTAGAGTTAGGGTTAAGGGCTAGGATTAGGGTTCAAAGGTTAGCGTTAGGGTGAAGGTCTAGGTTTAGACTTAAGGGCTGGATTAGGTGCTAGGGTTAGGGTTAAAGGATAGGGTTAGGGTTATGTACTAGGTTTAGCGTTAAAGGCTAGGGTCAGGTTTAAGGGCTTTAGTTAGGGGTTAAGGCTAGGATCAGGATTAATGGATAGGGTTAAAGGGTAAGGTTAGGGTTCAAAGACTAGGTTAAGGGTGAAGGTCTAGGGTTAGGCTTAAGGGCTAGAGTTAGGGTTAAAGGCTTGGGTTGGTGTTAAAGGCTAGGTTTAGGGTTGAAGGCTATGGTTAGTGTTAGAGCTAGGGTTTGAGTTATGGGTAGGTTTAGGGTTAAAGGCTAGGGCTAGGGTTAAGGGCTAGGTTTATGGTTGAAGGCTAGGGTTAGTGTTAGGGCTAGGGTTAAAGTCTAAGGTTAGGTTTAAGAGCTTGGGTTAAGGACTAGGGTTAGGTTTAAAGGTTAGGGTTAATGGCTAGAGTGAAAGGCTAGGGTTAGGATTAGGGTCTATGGCTAGGGTTAAAAGCTAGGGTTATGGGGAAGGATTAGGGTTAAAATCTAGGGTTAGGGTTAAAGTTTAGGGTTAGGGTTAAGGTCTAGGTTTAGGGTTGAAGGCTACAGTTAGTGTTAGAGCTAGGGTTTACGTTAAGGGTAGGTTTAGGGTTAAAGGCTAGGGCTAGGGTTACGTGCTAGGTTTAGGGTTAAAGGCAAGGGTTTAAGGGTAGGATTCAGGTTAAGGGCTAGGGTTAGGTCTAAAAGGTAGGGTTAGGATTTAAAGACTAGGTAAGGGTTTAAGGCTAGGGTTAGGGTTAAAAGCTAGGGTTAGGGGTAAGTGCTAGGTTTAGGGTTAAAGGCTAGGGTCAGGGTTAATGGCTAGAATTAGGGTTTAAAGGTAGGATTAGGGTTAAGGGCTAGGGTTAGGGTTAACCGTTAGGGTTCGAAGACTCAGTTACATTGCAGGTCTAGAGTTAGGCTTAAAGGCTGTGTTAGGGTTAAAGGCTAAGATTATTGTTAAGGCCTAGAGCTACGGTTAAAGGCTAGGGTTAGGGTTAAGGGCTAGGATTAGGGTTAAGGGCTAGGATTAGGGTTCAAATGTTAGGGTTAGGGTGAAGGTCTAGGATTAGGCTTAAGGGCTGGGTTAGGGTTAAAGGATAGGGTTACGGTTAAGTGCTAGGTTTAGGGCTAAAGGCTAGGGTCAGGGTTAAGAGCTAGAGATAGGGTTTAAGGGTAGGATCAGGGTTAAGGGTTAGGGTTAAAGAGTAGGGTTAGGGTTCAAAGAATAGGTTAGGCTGGAGGTCTAGGATTAGGTTTAAGGGCTGTGTTAGGGTTAAAGGTGAGGATTGAAGTTAAGAGCTAGAGTTAGGGTTAAAAGCTAGGGTTGGTGTTAAAGGCTAGGCTTAGGCCGCGTACACACGGGCGGATTGTCTGTCCAACTTAGTCCGCTGAACAGTGTTTCAGCGGACAGTCCGCTCGTGAGTAGGCTAGTTCGACGAACTAAGTATGGCGCATGCTCAGAAAGGATTTACACGGCGAAGGTTGCATTGCTGTGTATTGGACGTCGAATTTCTCGTCCCGTCGTACGTGCTGTACACGTCATCGCGCACGCTTTCGGCGGACTGTCTGTTCGTCGTGTGTGGTCAAGTCCGTTCATTCAAAAGTTGGACGGACTGTCTGTCGGATTGTCTGACGAACTTAGTTGGGCGGACAATCCTCTCGTGTGTACGCGGCCTTAGGGTTGAAGGTTACAGTTAGTGTTAGAGCAAGGGTTTGAGTTATGTGTAGGCTTAGGGTTAAAGGCTAGGAGTAGGGTTAAGGGTTAGATTTATGGTTGGGGGCTAGGATTGAAGGCTAGGTTTAGGGTTGAAGGCTATGGTTAGTGTTATGCCGCGTACACACGATCAAACAATCCGGTGGAAAAGTCCGGCAAACTCAAATCCGCCAAACAATCCCCCCGTGTGTAGCCTCCGGCATACTTTTTTGACCCGACAGTACGGCGGACTTAGAATTCCGTGTTGCACATCAATCTTCCCGCCGGACTCGCATTTCGGCGGACAATCCGGCCGTGTGTGTGCCAGTCCGCCGTACTTTTGAAATGAGCGGACTTTTCCCGCCCGGAGAAAAGTCCGCTCATTTCGAGCGGGTCTCCGGGTAGGCGGGGCCCGCGAAGGAGACGTCGCTGGCCCCGCCACCTGGTATGGACTTAAAGGGGAACCCCAACGCCGAAAAAAATCGGCGTGAGGGTCCCCCCCAAGTCCACAACAGACCCTTGTCCGAGCACGCTACCCGGCCGGCCAGGAAAGGGGGGCGAGCGAGCGCCCCCCCCCCCCTCCTTAGCCGTACCAGGGCACGTGCCCTCAACATGGGGGGTGCCTTGGGGAAGGGGGGGCCGCGCGGCCCTCCCACCCCAAAGCACCTTGTCCCCATGTTGATGAGGACAAGGGCCTCTTCCCGACAACCCTGACCGTTGGTTGTCGGGGTCTGCGGGCGGGGGGCTTATCGGAATCCGGGAGCCCCCTTTAATACCGGCCCCCCACCCTATGTGAATGAGTATGGGGTACAATGTACCCCTACCCATTCACCTGTAAAATAAAAGTACAAAAAAAAACACAACACACGAGATAAAATACTTTATTGCACAGCTCCGGGGGTCTTCCGTCTTCGGAGGTCTTCTCGCCGGACTCCTCCGCTATCTTCTTGTAGCTCTTTTGCTAGCGGAGGAGTCCGGCTTTCTTCCTCGCCGCCGGCCTCTTCTCCCAACTTCGGGGGTCTTGTCCCTCTCTTCGGTTCTTCTGCCGGGCCACCGCGCCTTCTTATAGCTCTTTTACAGGCGGTGGCCCGGTCTTCTGTCGCCGCTGTCGCCGCCGCCGCCGCCTTCCGTTCTTCTTCTTCTTCTTCTCCTGGAGATGTTGACTCAACGATCTCTCCGGCCACAATGCCAGGGACGCGCTGCGCGGCCACTTATATAGGGACAAGGGGCGGTGTCACATGGGTTTATGTCACATGGGTTGATGTCACATGGGGACTGTGACATCGTAAGGGGGCGGGGTCACCATGTGACACCAACCTATGTGACATAAAGCCATGTGTCCTCATCAACATGGGGACAAGGTGCTTTGGGGTGGGGGGGCCGCGCGGCCCCCCCTTCCCCAAGGCACCCCCCATGTTGAGGGCACGCGGCCTGGTACGGCTAAGGGGGGGGGCGCTCGCTCTCCCCCCTTTCCTGGCCGGCCGGGTAGCGTGCTCGGACAAGGGTCTGTTGTGGACTTGGGGGGGACCCCCACGCCGATTTTTTTCGGCGTTGGGGTTCCCCTTTAAGTCCATACCAGGCGGCGGGGCCAGCGACATCTCCTTCGCGGGCCCTGCCTACCTGGAGACGCGCTCGAAATGAGCGGACTTTCCTCCGCGTGTGTGGGCGAGTCCGTTCATTTCGAAAGTACGGCGGACTTAGTACGCCGTATTAGTCCGCTGAAAAAGTGCCTTGTGTGGGCAAGTAGCCCGTTCGAAAATTCCGACGGACAGTTTGGCGGACGTCCGCCAGACTAAGTACGTCAGACAGACGGCTACGTGTGTACGCGGCTTTAGAGTTAGGGTTTGAGATATGGGTAGGTTTAGGGTTAAAGGCTAGGGCTAGGGTTAAGGGCTAGGTTTATGGTTGAAGGCTAGGGTTAGTGTTAGGGCTAGGGTTAAAGGCTAAGGTTAGGTTTAAAAGCTTGGATTAGGGGCTAGGGTTAGGTTTAAAGGTTAGGGTTAAGGTCTAGAGTTAAAGGCTAGGGTAAAGGGGAAGGGTTAGAGTTAGAGTTAAATGCTAAAGTTATGGTTAAGGGCTAGGTTTAGGGTTGAAGGCTATGGTTAGTGTCAGAGCTAGGGTTTGAGTTAAGCGTAGATTTACAGTTAAAGGCTAGGGCTAGGGTTAAGGGCTGGGTTTATGGTTAGGAGCTAGGCTTAGGGTTAACGGATAGAGTTAATGGCTAGGGATAGGATTAAGGTCTAGGGTTAGGGTTAAATGTTTGGGTTAAAGGCTGGGGTTAGGGTTAGGATTTAGGTCTAGGGTTAAAGGTTAGGGTTAAGGGCTAGGTTTAAAGGCTAGGGTTAAGGGGAAGGGTTAGGATTAAAAACTAGGGTTAGGGTTAAAGGCTAGGGTAAGAGTTAAAGGCTACATTTACGGTTAAGGGCTAGGTTTAGGGTTGAAGGCTATGGTTAGTGTTAGAGCTAGGGTTAGAGATAAGGGTAGGTTTAGGGTTAAAGGCTAGGGCTAGTGTTAATTGCAAGGTTTAGGATTCAAAGACTAGGTTAGGGTTTAAGGCTATGGCTAGGGTTAAAAGCTGGGGTTAGGGTTACAGGCTAGGGTTATGGCAAAGGCCTATAGTTGGGGTTTAAGGCTAGGGTTAGGGTTAAGGGCAAGGGCTAGGGTTAAAAGCTAGGGTTAGGGTTAAGGACTAGCGTTAGGGCTAAAGGCTAAAGTTAGGGTTAAGGGCTAGGTTTAGGGTTAAAGGGTATGGTTAGTGTCAGAGCTAGGGTTTGAGTTAAGCGTAGATTTACAGTTAAATGCTAGGGCTAGGGTTAAGGGCTATGGTTAGGATTAAGGTCTAGGACTAGCGTTAAAGGCTGGGGTTATGATTAAGGTCTAGGGTTAAGGTTAAAGGTTAGGATTAAGGTCTAGGGTTAGAGTTAAATGTTAGGGCTAGGTTTAAAGGCTAGGGTTAGGATTAAGGTCTAGGACAGTGATGGTGACCCTTGGCACCCCAGATGTTTTGAAACTACATTTCCCATGATGCTCATGCACTCTGCCGTGTAGGTTCGTCATCACTGGTCTAGGGTTAGGGTTGAATGTTAGGATTAGGATTGAATGTTAGGGTTAGGGTTAATGTTAGGGTTAGCAGTAATCTTTAGGGTTAGTTGTTGGTGGGGTGGAGGATACATTTCTGGGGGGGGAGGCTCAGATATGGGGGGCACTTTGAGGATGGGGGGCGGAGGCTCAGACATGGGGGGTCCTCAGAGGATGGGGGGGCCGACGCTCAGATGTGGGGGGCCCTCAGAGGATGGGGGGTGGAGGCTCAGATATTATATGGGGGCCCTCAGAGGATGGGGGCTGAGGCTCAGATATGGGTGACCCTCAGAGGATGGGGGGAGAGTCAGATAGGGGGAGCCCTCAAAGGATGTGGGCGGACGGTCAGATAGGGGGGCCTTCAGAGGATAGGAAGGCGAAGGCTTAAATATGGGGGGCCCCTCCCATAGCTCTGCTCTCCTTGTACAGGGGGAATGGCCTTGTCTCCGCCCCTCCTCTAGTAGGTGGAGCCTGTTAGGTCCCTCCCACAGCTCTGCTCTCTGCACAGTCTATGTATAGCTCAGTGATGATGTCACTGCTACTTTTACAAGGTAATATCTGAGTTTGTAAAGTCATTTGGTGCACATAAATCAGATTTATATCCTTGGGGTCTATTATAAAATACAAAGCTGACATTTTCCCCTGCAGTACTTTTTTCTGTCACTAGATAGCCTTAGTCTGATGTCAAGCATCATTCAACCTGCTTCCTGTGAGCCCAGGTCATTGTGGGCCCGCCCCGGCCTCTGATTGGACAGTAAAAAGAGAAGCAGCACAGTGATGTGCTCATCTCTCTGTCACTCTGCTCTCTCCTCCTATCAACATGGCAGCACAGCTCTTGTTGCTTCACCTTCTCCCAGCCTGAGCTTTGCTGTCACACATAGTGAGGTCACCGAGCTGTCTGTCACACGGCGGGGTCACCGGGCTGTCCGTCACACGACGGGGTCACCGAGCTGTCTGTCACACGGCAGGGTCACCGGGCTGTCCGTCACACGACGGGGTCACCGAGCTGTCTGTCACACGGCGAGGTCACCGAGCTGTCTGTCACACGGCGGGGTCACCGAGCTGTCTGTCACACGGCGGGGTCACCGAGCTGTCTGTCACACGGCGGGGTCACCGAGCTGTCTGTCACACGGCGGGGTCACCGAGCTGTCTGTCACACGGCGGGGTCACCGAGCTGTCTGTCACAGATGGAGGGTCACTGAGCTGTCTGTCACAGATGCAGGGTCACCGAGCTGTCTGTCACAGATGCAGGGTCACCGAGCTGTCTGTCACACGGCGGGGTCACCGAGCTGTCTGTCACACGGCGGGGTCACCGAGCTGTCTGTCACACGGCGAGGTCACCGAGCTGTCTGTCACACTGCGAGGTCACCGAGCTGTTTGTCACACGGCGGGGTCACCGAGCTGTCTGTCACACTGCGAGGTCACCGAGCTGTCTGTCACACGGCGGGGTCACCGAGCTGTCTGTCACACGGCGGGGTCACCGAGCTGTCTGTCACACGGCGGGGTCACCGAGCTGTCTGTCACACGGCGGGGTCACCGAGCTGTCTGTCACAGATGGAGGGTCACCGAGCTGTCTGTTACAGATGCAGGGTCACCGAGCTGTCTGTCACACGGCGGGGTCACCGAGCTGTCTGTCACACGGCGGGGTCACCGAGCTGTCTGTCACACGGCGGGGTCACCGAGCTGTCTGTCACACGGCGAGGTCACCGAGCTGTCTGTCACACGGCGAGGTCACCGAGCTGTCTGTCACACGGCGGGGTCACCGAGCTGTCTGTCACACGGCGAGGTCACCGAGCTGTCTGTCACACGGCGAGGTCACAGAGCTGTCTGTCACACGGCGGGGTCACCGAACTGTCTGTCACACGGCGGGGTCACCGAGCTGTCTGTCACACACGGCGGGGTCACAGAGCTGTCTGTCACACGGCGAGGTCACCGAGCTGTCTGTCACACGGCGGGGTCACCGAGCTGTCTGTCACACGGCGAGGTCACCGAGCTGTCTGTCACACGGCGGGGTCACCGAGCTGTCGGTCACACGGCGGGGTCACCGAGCTGTCTGTCACACGGCGGGGTCACCGAGCTGCCTGTCACACGGCGGGGTCACCGAGCTGTCTGTCACACGGCGGGGTCACCGAGCTGCCTGTCACACGGCGGGGTCACCGAGCTGCCTGTCACACGGCGGGGTCACCGAGCTGTCTGTCACACGGCGGGGTCACCGAGCTGTCTGTCACACGGCGGGGTCACCGAGCTGTCTGTCACACGGCGAGGTCACCGAGCTGTCTGTCACACGGCGGGGTCACCGAGCTGTCTGTCACGCGGCGAGGTCACCGAGCTGTCTGTCACACGGCGAGGTCACCGAGCTCTCTGTCACACGGCGGGGTCACCGAGCTGTCTGTCACACGGCGGGGTCACCGAGCTGTCTGTCACAGATGCAGGGTCACCGAGCTGTCTGTCACACGGCGAGGTCACCGAGCTGTCTGTCACACGGCGGGGTCACCGAGCTGTCTGTCACACGGCGGGGTCACCGAGCTGTCTGTCACACACGGCGGGGTCACAGAGCTGTCTGTCACACGGCGAGGTCACCGAGCTGTCTGTCACACGGCGGGGTCACCGAGCTGTCTGTCACACGGCGAGGTCACCAAGCTCTCTGTCACACGGCGGGGTCACCGAGCTGTCTGTCACACGGCGGGGTCACCGAGCTGTCTGTCACACGGCGAGGTCACCGAGCTGTC
This sequence comes from Lithobates pipiens, assembly GCF_037356315.1. Lineage (NCBI taxonomy): Eukaryota > Metazoa > Chordata > Amphibia > Anura > Ranidae > Lithobates > Lithobates pipiens. The sequence goes on along the minus strand of NW_027507784.1, from coordinate 349,140,961 downwards.
TGTCACACGGCGGGGTCACCGAGCTGTCTGTCACACGGCGAGGTCACCGAGCTGTCTGTCACACGGCGGGGTCACCGAGCTGTCTGTCACACGGCGAGGTCACCGAGCTGTCTGTCACACGGCGGGGTCACCGAGCTGTCTGTCACAGATGCAGGGTCACCGAGCTGTCTGTCACACGGCGAGGTCACCGAGCTGTCTGTCACAGATGCAGGGTCACCGAGCTGTCTGTCACACGGCGGGGTCACCGAGCTCTCTGTCACACACGGAGGGGTCACCGGGCTCTCTGTCATACGGCGGGGTCACCGGGCTCTCTGTCACACGGCGGGGTCATCGAGCTGTCTGTCACACACGGCGGGGTCACCGGGCTCTCTGTCACACGGCGGGGTCACCAGGCTCTCTGTCACACGGCGGGGTCACCGAGTTGTCTGTCACACGGCGGGGTCACCGAGCTGTCTGTCACACGACGGGGTCACCGAGCTGTCTGTCACACGGCGGGGTCACCGAGCTGTCTGTCACACGGCGGGGTCACCGAGCTGTCTGTCAAACGGCGGGGTCACCGAGCTGTCTGTCACACGGCGGTGTCACCGAGCTGTCTGTCACACGGCGGGGTCACCAAGCTGTCTGTCACACGGCGGGGTCACCGGGCTCTCTGTCATACAGCGGGGTCACCAAGCTGTCTGTCACACGGCGGGGTCACCGGGCTCTCTGTCATACGGCGGGGTCACCGGGCTCTCTGTCATACAGCGGGGTCATCGAGCTGTCTGTCACACACGGCGGGGTCACCAGGCTCTCTGTCACACACGGCGGGGTCACCGGGCTCTCTGTCACACGGCAGGGTCACCGGGCTCTCTGTCACACGGCGGGTCACCGGGCTCTCTGTCACACGGCGGGGTCATCGAGCTGTCTGTCACACACGGCGGGGTCACCGGGCTCTCTGTCACACACGGAGGGGTCACCGGGCTCTCTGTCATACGGCGGGGTCACCGGGCTCTCTGTCACACGGCGGGGTCATCGAGCTTTCTGTCACACACGGCGGGGTCACCGGACTCTCTGTCACACACGGAGGGGTCACCGGGCTCTCTGTCATACGGCGGGGTCACCGGGCTCTCTGTCACACGGCGGGGTCATCGAGCTGTCTGTCACACACGGCGGGGTCACCGGGCTCTCTGTCACACACGGCGGGGTCACCGGGCTCTCTGTCACACGGCGGGGTCACCGGGCTCTCTGTCACACACGGCGGGGTCACCGGGATCTCTGTCACACGGCGGGGTCACCGGGCTCTCTGTGACACACGGCGGGGTCACCGGGCTCTCTATGACACACGGCGGGGTCACCGGGCTCTCTGTCACACACGGCGGGGTCACCGAGCTCTCTGTCACACGGCGGTGTCACCGGGCTCTCTGTCACACACGGCGGGGTCACCGGGCTCTCTGTCAAACGGCGGGGTCACCGGGCTGTCTGTCACACGGCGGGGTCACCGGGCTGTCTGTCACACGGCGGGGTCATCGAGCTGTCTGTCACACACGGCGGGGTCACCGGGCTGTCTGTCACACGGCGGGGTCACCGGGCTCTCTGTCACACGGCGGGGTCACCAGAGAGAAGATCTAATGAGATATTGGGAGGAAGAAAATCCTCAACTCCACTAAACCCCCCGGCGAATGCGCCGAGCCACCGACCGCTGAATCCCAATCAGCCGCCATCTTCCCCTCCGCGCGGCTCTGCCAGGAGCGCCTGCAGAATTCAATCAGCGCGATTAGCTCGGCGTCCTGCGGCACGCCATCGATACAGATGGGATTACCGCCTGTAATGTGAATTGATTTATGTTTGCCGGATCACACTCCGCAAATCGCAGGATACAAATGAGGAATTTGCTGCCTCTTCTGACCCGATCGGGGGAGGGGGGATACACCGGGGGACAACCAACCATGCCGAGCGCACGCAGCCAGCACTGGTGTCAGATGTAGCGTTAGATGGACCGATGTGCGCCAGGAAACCCCCCCCCACCGTCACATGACGGAGGTCCATCCTCTTCAAGGCTCCCCGTGTTCAGAAGAGCGGGATGTCTATTACTGGTGCCCAAAATGTACCCCTCCCCCAACTCAAAAGGAGTCATCTTCTACACAGAACATTTCCAAATTCCTGATCCTGACCCAACATTTCCTGGTCCTGACCCAACATTTCCTAGTCCTGACCCAACATTTCCTGGTCCTGACCCAACATTTCCTGGTCCTGACCTGACATTTCCTGATCCTGGCCCAACATTTCCTGTCCTGACCCAACATTTCCTAGTCCTGACCCAACATTTCCTGGTCCTGACCCAACATTTCCTAGTCCTGACCCAACATTTCCTGGTCCTGACCCAACATTTCCTGATCCTGGCCTGACATTTCCTGATCCTGACCCAAAATTTCCTGGTCCTAAACCAACATTTCCTGGTCCTGATCCAACATTTCCTGGTCCTGACCCAACATTTCCTAGTCCTGACCCAACATTTCCTGATCCTGGCCCAACATTTCCTGGTCCAGACCCAACATTTCCTGATCCTGGCCCAACATTTCCTGGTCCTGACCCAACATTTCCTGATCCTGACCCAACATTTCCTGGTCCTGGCCCAACATTTCCTGGTCCTGATCCAACATTTCCTGATCCTGTCCCAACATTGCCTGGTCCAAATCCAACATTTCCTGGTCCTGATCCAAAATTTCCTGATCCTGGCCTGACATTTCCTGATCCTGACCCAAAATTTCCTGGTCCTGATCCAACATTTCCTGATGCTGACCCAACATTTCCTGATCCTGACCCAACATTTCCTGGTCCTGATCCAACATTTTCTAATCCTGACCCAACATTTCCTGATCCTGGCCTGACATTTCCTGATCCTGACCCAACATTTCCTGGTCCTGGCCCAACATTTCCTGGTCCTGATCCAACATTTCCTGATCCTGTCCCAACATTGCCTGGTCCAAATCCAACATTTCCTGGTCCTGACCCAACATTTCCTGATCCTGACCCAAAATTTCCTGGTCCTGATCCAACATTTCCTGGTCCTGACCCAACATTTCCTAGTCCTGACCCAACATTTCCTGATCCTGGCCCAACATTTCCTGGTCCAGACCCAACATTTCCTGATCCTGGCCCAACATTTCCTGATCCTGACCCAACATTTCCTGGTCCTGACCCAACATTTCCTAGTCCTGACCAAACATTTCCTGATCCTGACCCAAAATTTCCTGGTCCTGATCCAACATTTCCTGGTCCTGACCCAACATTTCCTGATCCTGACCTGATATTTTCTGTTTCTGACCCAACATTTCCTGGTCATAGTCTAACATTTCCCGGTCATGACCTGATATCTTACAGGCCCGACACTTCCTGGGCCTGACCCAAAAGCTCTTGGTCCTGACCTGACATCCCCTGCTCCTGGCATAACATTTCCTGGTCCTGACCCAAATCTGGTTGTAAGATGACCCCACACACCAGATCTGGTTGGGAGATGCCCCCGAAACACCAGATCTGGTTGGAAGATGATCCCACACACCAGATCTGGTTGGAAGATGACCCCACACACCAGATCTGGTTGGCAGATGACCCCACACACCGGATCTGGTTGGAAGATGACCCCACACACCAGATCTGGTTGGCAGATGACCCCCACACACCAGATCTGGTTGGCAGATGACCCCCACACACCCGATCTGGTTGGAAGATGACCCCACACATCAGATCTGGTTGGAAGATGACCCCCACACACCAGATCTGGTTGAAAGATGACCCCCACACACCAGATCTGGTTGAAAGATGACCCCCACACACCAGATCTGGTTGGAAGATGACCCCCACACTCCAGATCTGGTTGGAAGATGACCCTCACACATCAGATCTGGTTGGAAGATGACCCCACACACCAGATCTGATTGGAAGATGACCCCCACACACCAGATCTGGTTGGCAGGTGACCCCACACACCAGATCTGGTTGGAAGATGACCCCACACACCAGATCTGGTTGGAAGATGACCCTCACACACCAGATCTGGTTGGCAGGTGACCCCCACACACCAGATCTGGTTGGAAGATGACCCTCACACACCAGATCTGGTTGGAAGATGACCCCCACACACCAGATCTGGTTGGAAGATGACCCCCACACACCAGATCTGGTTGGAAGATGACCCCACACACCAGATCTGGTTGGAAGATGACCCCACACACCAGATCTGGTTGGAAGATGACCCCACACACCAGATCTGGTTGGAAGATGACCCCCACACACCAGATCTGGTTGGAAGATGACCCCCACACACCAGATCTGGTTGGAAGATGACCCCCACACACCAGATCTGGTTGGAAGATGACCCCACACACCAGATCTGGTTGGAAGATGACCCCCACACACCAGATCTGGTTGGAAGATGACCCCCACACACCAGATCTGGTTGGAAGATGACCCCACACACCAGATCTGGTTGGAAGATGACCCCACACACCAGATCTGGTTGGAAGATGACCCCACACACCAGATCTGGTTGGAAGATGACCCCCACACACCAGATCTGGTTGGAAGATGACCCCACACACCAGATCTGGTTGGAAGATGACTCCCACACACCAGATCTGGTTGGAAGATGACTCCCACAAACCAGATCTGAATCTTTCGCTATGAAATCGTCTCCCGGACATGACAGGTTAATGCATTCCGGGGATGCATGGCGTCAGCCAATTACGGGATCTGCAGACATTGGTGCTAATTGAAGAAGAAAACACAAAGACACAAATTGCAGAGCGGGCGCGGGAGGAGCGGCGGGAGATTTGCTGTCTGTGGTTGTTTGTGGCGGAACGCAGAGATTTGGGGGATTAGACGGAAAATGCAAATATCGGAATATGGAGAAGAAGGAGCTTATCAGACGCAACCTGAAATACGAGGCCGCTGACCGCAACTGGGTGTGACATGGGGGAGGGGAAGGAAAACTCCACCACTCAGCAAATGAGCCGGGTGTAGGGGGGAGATAACGGGAGGAACTCCGACCCTGTGTACTCATCAATGGAGGATGGCGATAATGGGGGGGGGAGGGGGGTGTATAGTATATGGGGGAGTATATATTATGTGGGGGTGTATATATTATAAGAGGGTGGCGTAAATAATGGGGGGAGTATATATTATATGGGGGAGTATATATTGTTTGGGGAGTATATATTATATGGGGGAGTATATATTGTTTGGGGAGTATATATTATATGGGGGAGTATATATTGTTTGGGGAGTATATATTATATGGGGGAGTATATATTGTATGGGGGAGTATATATTATAAGGGGGGTTTATATTTTGTATGGGGGGTATACATTATAGAGGGAAGTATATAGAACCCCTGTCTGGTTTGTATTGCTGTCTCTGTCCCTCATTCCCCCTCTAGTTGTCCCGGTGTCACCAGAACAGGAAGTGATGGGAAATCTTCCATTTGGGGACATCCGTTTTTGTGTCTCCTGGACAGGAAGTGAAGGGAAATCTCCCCAATCTGCTCTTAATCCATCCAAAACTGAATAAAGATTGTTGGCTGTAGTTATATTCAGGAAAGGTTGGGCTTAGGGGCGGATTGGGAGGAGTTTAGAGGCAGATTGGGAGGGGCTTAGGGGCGGATTGGGCTATTGCCAGTCATGTCAGTTTATATTTCCAGCTCCACCCAGATGTGACGGGGGAGGAGCTCCGCAGAGCGCACACTTCTCCCTATGAGGCGCATTGTGTGTCATGGCTGTAGATTATCAGCCATGGAGTCGGAGGTCTCCTTTAGGGTCTATAATTCACCTCCATATCTCCAGGCTGACTCCGCCATGAGCACCTCCAGTGGGGGAGGGGGTTTGATTTGCAGTAAATTGAGGTTGTCGGAGATTCTGCGATGAGAATTGGGAAATGTCTCTTTTGTTCAATCAAACAAATCGCAAATCCGCCCGCTGATTACAGAGCCGCCGAGAGACAATTATTGGTGGAGTGTATGGTGGGCATCACGGGGGGGAGGGGGCATCACAGGGGGGATCAAATAGAGGGGAGGGGGCATCACGGGGGAATAAAATGGGGGAAGGGGCATTACATGGGGGAAGGGGGCATTACATGGGGGGGCATCACAGGGGGATTAAATGCGGGGAGGGGGCATCACATGGGGGAGGCGGCATCACGGGGGGATTAAATAGAGGGGAGGGGGCATCACATGGGGGCGGGGGATTACATGGGGGGGCATCACGGGGGTAGTGGGTAATCACACGGGGGATCAAATGAGGGGAGGGGCATCACATGGGGGGAGGGGGCATCACAGGGAGATCAATTGGGATGGAGGGGGCATCACAGGAGGGGATAAAATTGGGGGAAGGGGGCATCACATGGGGGAGGCGGCATTACGGGGGGATCAAATAGAGGGAAGGGGGCATCACATGGGAGCGGGGGATTACATGGGGGGGGCATCACAGGGGGTAATGGGGAATCACAGGGGGGATCAAATGAGAGGAGGGGGCATCACATGGGGGAGGGGGCATCACGGGGAGATCAATTGGGATGGAGGGGGCATCACATGGGGGGCATCGCATGGAGAGAGGGGCCATCATGGGGGGATCAAACGGGATGGAGAGGGCATCACATGGGGGGCATCGCATGGAGGGAGGGGCCATCATGGGGGGATCAAATGGGATGGAGGGGGCATCACATGGGGGGCATCGCATGGAGGGAGGGGCCATCATGGGGGGATCAAATGGGATGGAGGGGGCATCACATGGGGGGCATCGCATGGAGGGAGGGGCCATCATGGGGGGATCAAATGGGATGGAGGGGGCATCACATGGGGGGCATCGCATGGAGGAAGGGGCCATCATGGGGGGATCAAATGGGATGGAGGGGGCATCACATGGGGGGCATCGCATGGAGGGAGGGGCCATCATGGGGGGATCAAATGGGATGGAGGGGGCATCACATGGGGGGCATCACATGGGGGAGGGGGCAACACACGGGGGGAGAGGGCATCATGGGGGGATGGGAAATCAGGGAGTGGATGAAATCTGTCTGCAGGGGGAACCAGTTTAGGGCGGAGCAAGGACTGAAATCACACCATTCACCAGACGCTGACTCCGCCACTGGCAAGGCCCCGCGCTCCACGCTCTGCCCCACGCTCTGCCCCACGCTCCGCACTCTGCCTCACGCTCCTCCCCGTGCTCTGTCCCACGCTCTGTCCCGCGTTCTGCCCCGTGCTCCGCGCTCTGCCCCACGCTCCATCCAACGTTCCATCCCGCATTCTGCCCCGCGCTCCGCTCCGCGCTCTGCCCCACGCTCTGCCCCACGCTCCGTGCTCTGCCCCACGCTCTGCTCCGCACTCTGCCCCACGCTCCTCCCCGTGCTCTGTCCCACGCTCTGTCCCACGTTCTGCCCCGCGCTCTGCCCCACGCTCCATCCAACGTTCCATCCCGCGTTCTGCCCCGCGCTCCGCTCCGCGCTCCGCTCCGCGCTCTGCCCCACGCTCTGTCCCGCGCTCTGCCCCACGCTCCATCCAATGTTCAGTCCTGCGTTCTGCCCCGCGCTCCGCTCCCCGCTCCGCGCTCTGCCCCTCGCTCAGCCCCCTCCCCCGATAATAGTCACTTATGTTCAGTTTGGGGCCGAGAATCGTTTCCATAAATTAGGGAAATTTTTAGCCAAACTAAGTTCTGGGAATTTTTGCATAATCCGAGGAAATGACAGCGGTGCAGAAAAATGAGTCAGACAAGGGGTAACTACAAGCACGTGACCATTCGGGGCCCGGCATCCAGGATGGGGGGCAGGTGCTGCAAGTAGCAGGGCAGTCCCTTTACACGGGGGGGGGGGGCAGTGTTGCCAACCGTCAGTATTTTTACTGGCAGCCAGTAAAAAACAAGCAATTTTCTTCTGCCAGTAAATGCCAGTAAAAGGAAAAAGTTGCCAGTAAAAAATATGGCTGTGATGTTCAGCTCGGTCCAGAGCCGACCAAGACAACCCGAGTCCCTGCTACAGTGTGTTTGGGCAACTCTGGTGGAGGCAGTGTCCGAGCATGTCGTGTGATGTCATAGTGTAAGGGAGCCAAGCAGAGCGGCCAGAGCCTCGTGTACGGGTCGGCAAGATGGGAGCAGGGCAGGATGGGAGCAGGGCAGGTTGGGAGCAGGGCAGGTTGGGAGCAGGGCAGGTTGGGAGCAGGGCAGGTTGGGAGCAGGGCAGGATGGGAGCAGGGCAGGATGGGAGCGGGGCAGGATGGGAGCAGGGCAGGATGGGAGCGGGGCAGGATGGGAGCGGGGCAGGGTAGCTGCCCCTGAGCTACTTACTTCTTATATCGAAAATAAAATAAGAAATGTGTTTTTTTGTAGCCTAAATACTAAAATTTGCATTTGTCATTTTGTAACTTTTGGAAATGTCAGTAAAAACTTGGCTGTGCCAAGAAAAGTTGGGTGTTGTGTCAGTAAATTTCAATCTGGTAGGTTGGCAACACTGACGGGGGGACAGTTGCTACACAGAGGGGGCAGTTATTGTACTGAGGGGGGCAGTTACTGTACTTGGGGGAGGGGGTAGTTCCTGCCAAGAGGGGGGCAGTTATTGTACTGAGGGGGGAGTTCCTGCAGAGAGGGGGCAGTTATTGTACTGAGGGGGCAGTTCCTGCAGGGTGGGGGCCAGTTACTGTACTTGGGGGGTAGTTCCTGCAGAGTGGGGGCAGTTCCTGCAGAGAAGGGGGCCAGTTACTGTACTTGGGGGGGTAGTTCCTGCAGAGTGGGGGCATTTCCTGCAGAGAAGGGGGCCAGTTACTGTACTTGGGGGAGAGGGTGGTTCCTGCTGAGAGGGCGGCAGTTATTGTACTGAGGGGGCAGTTCCTGCAGGGTGGGGGCCAGTTACTGTACTTGGGGGGGTAGTTCCTGCAGTGAGGGGGCAGTTATTTTACTGAGGAAGGCAGTTCCTGCAGTAAGGTGGCAAGTACTAAGTTGAGAGGGGCAGTTACTGTACTGAGGGGGGCAATTCCTATACAAAGGGGGTATTTCCTGTAGGGAGGGGGCATTTACTGTACTGGGGGAAGGGCAATTTCTACTGGGGGGCAGTTAATGTACTGAGGGGGCAGTTCTTGCAAGGTGGGAGCCAGTTACTGTACTTGGGGGGGCTAGTTCCTGCAGTGGGGGGCAAGTACTACACTGAGGGGGGCAGTTCTTATACAAAGGGGGCAGTTCCTATAGAAAGGGGGCCAGTTACTGTACAGGTACTGTACTTGTGGAGGGGGCAGTTCCTGCAAGGAGAGGGGCAGTTTTTGTACCGGAGGAGGGGCAGTTCCTGCAGAGGGGGGGTGGTTATTGTACTAATGGGGGCAGTTCCTGCAGTAAGGGGACAGTTACTATATTGAGAGGGGCAGTTCCAGTACTGGGGGGCAGTTTCTATAATGAGTAGACAGTCTGCAGGCGGGGGGGGGCAGTTCCTGCAGTGAAGGGGCAGTTTTTGTACTGAGGGGGCACATTCTGCAGGGATTCCTGTATGGGGGGCACTAAAAAATTTTAGAAACAGTTGTTGCAGTGAGTGCCCCTCCCCCCTTATCTGCCCCCCACACCTGCCCTCTCACAATCCATATTATCGGAATTGTGGGTGTGGCTCGCCGCCCTCGTCTGTGTTCAGACACAACGACCACAAAGGTTCTCCGATCGCCGCCATGAGCCCCAAAGAGACGATTGGAGGAAAAGCGCGCTGAATCCTCCCCTCTGCCCCCCCCCCCCCCCACATGGAATATTCCGGAGATGACGGCCCCCTCTCTGTGTATCAGAAATTGGTCTCATTTCTACTTTATAAAATCCTGACTTCTCCTCCCTTCATCCTTTGTTACATCTCAGTGCTGCTGATCTCCCGCAGCCTCTTTGCAGCCACTTCCCATCTCCATACCCTCCAGTGACGGGTTTCCTGCCATGTCCGCGTCACGTGTGCTGAAATGACTGCTTGTAATCTCCATTGGAAGGGTGACAACACCGGGAACAATTGGGAGATGGGGACAGAGCGTTGTCACCCGATAACAGGAAGTGCCGGAATGAGGATCTCCATGGCGAGATCTCCGGGGAATATTTTATAGAGCGGAAATTATTTTTGGAAGGATATGAAGATGATGAATATATAAAATATTCTAGGAAACCCCTCCCCCATCACATCACACACCCCTCCATACCCCCCACAGAACCAACAGAGCTGACACTCATCATCACACCATGTATATACAGGAGGTGTGCGCCCCGTATACACGATATACCCCCCTCCCCCGATATGAGATCTATATGGAGTACAGTGTATACAGTCAGCATATATGGGGGATAGGTGTGTTATATAGAGAGGTGTATATAGATTATATACCGTGAGGGGTATACAGCGGGTATATATGGTGATGTAGTATTATATATTGGGGGAGGAGGAAGGTGTGTATATATAGCTATATCAGTGGTATACAGCTTATATATATAGAAAGCGTATACGGGGTAGTATGTGTGTATATACAGTATATGGTATATGTTGTGTTATATAGAGGGGTGAATGTGTATACAGATTATATACAGCAGGTATATATAGAGGAGTATATACAGCAGGTATATATAGAGGAGTATATACAGCAGGTATATATAAAGGAGTATATACAATTTGTATATATGGTGATGGAGTTGTTTATTATAGAAGGGTGTGTGGGGGAGGGGTATACAGTGTATATACAGATATGAGTGATCTATATATATAGGGATGTATATAGATTATATACAGGGGGTATATATGGGATAGTATACATTAAATACAGAGGTGATATATAGATATACGGGCAATATATAGGAGTACAAGAAGAAGGTAGAAGATAAAAGTAGTATATAGAAGGGGTATACAGAAGCTGTATATAGAAGGGGTATACAGAAGGTGTATACAGAAGGGGTATACAGAAGGAGTATACAGAAGGTGTATACAGAAGGGGTATACAGAAGGAGTATATAGAAGGTGTATACAGAAGGAGTATATAGAAGGTGTATACAGAAGGAGTATACAGAAGTGGTATACAGAAGGAGTATATAGAAGGGGTATATAGAAGGAGTATAAAGAAGGTGTATACAGAAGTGGTATACAGAAGGAGTATATAGAAGGGGTATAAAGAAGGTGTATATAGAAGGGGTATACAGAAGGAGTATACAGAAGGTGTATACAGAAGGGGTATACAGAAGGAGTATATAGAAGGTGTATACAGAAGGAGTATATAGAAGGGGTATACAGAAGGGGTATACAGAAGGAGTATATAGAAGGGGTATACAGAAGGAGTATATAGAAGGTGTATACAGAAGGAGTATATAGAAGTGGTATACAGAAGGAGTATATAGAAGTGGTATACAGAAGGAGTATATAGAAGTGGTATACAGAAGGAGTATATAGAAGGGGTATACAGGGGGGTCCACAGACAGGACACACAGACGGGGCGGGGCGAGGATCGGCGGACACGCCCTCCCCGTACAGATACATTGTATCAGATTCGTTATCCAGAGGCCCCGCCCCTCCGGGTGAGTGCTGGGGGTGTGATGGGGTCACGTGTTCCCGGAACGGCACAGAGGAGCACGTGACCGAGCGGGTGAGCGGAGGGTGACCCGAGAGAGGAAACTTCCCGTACAATGTAATTATATTCTCATCTCCTCCCCCCCGTATATATATATATAATTATTATCCCCCCCTCCATATATATATATATAATTATTACCCCCCCCATATATATATATAATTATTATCTCCTCCCCCCATATATATATATAATTATTACCCCCCCCATATATATATATATAATTATTACCCCCCCCATATATATATATATATATATAATTATTATCTTCCCCCCCTCCATATATATATAATTATTATCTCCCCCCCTCCATATATATATATATATAATTATTACCCCCCCATATATATATAATTGTTATTTTATTTCCCCCCAGATCTGGGTGTCAGGAGAAGTTCCCCCATCAGGTAAGTGCCCCATGTTGGGGTTGTAGGTGGGCAGCTGTCAGTAAATTGGGGGACAGTTTGTGACTTTCCTGACAGTCGGTAACATTGTACGAGGACACGGCGTATATCAGTGCTATACCCCCCCCCACCATGTGATTGTGTGCGGAGTGCGTCCTCCCTACTGACTCCTCCCCTCAGGGGTCCCAGCCCCTCCCCTTCCCAGATCTGACCAGTCAGCAAAGATAAGAGAGGATATATGATGAGGTCCTCCACCCTCCAGAACAGACCGCCGCCCTCTACCCTCCAGGACAGACCGCCGCCCTCCACCCTCCAGGACAGACCGCCGCCCTCCACCCTCCAGGACAGACCGCCGCCCTCCACCCTCCAGGACAGACCGCCGCCCTCCAGGACGCTGCGATGGTAAGGACCCCCCAATTATCAGGCTCCGCACGCTGCTGTCGTCTCTCCGGCGTATGTCCAACCCAGAAATATCTCAGAGAATCAGCCAATCACAGAGCGCGGGATCCAGTGTTGGGTGGAGTCCTGGGATGGATAATAATGGATATTCCTCATCATACGGGGGAGGGGCACTGCTTTTCATATAATGGGGGGGCGATCATCTCTCCCCTCCTCCACCCTAATCTGATATTTTTATTTTTTTTGCAGGCATGGTGAACTCGGACATGGCGAAGCCTCTGCTGGCGAATGAGCGCGATGACCCCGCCCCCTCGGGCGTCCTCTGCGGGGGAACCATCAGCATTCTGGGTAGCGGGGATTTCGCCCGCTCGTTGGCCACCCGCCTCCTGTATTCGGGATTTAAGGTGGTGGTGGGAAGTCGGAACCCGAAGCGTAGCTCCGCCCTCTTCCCCGCCGACGCCGAGGTGACCTTCCAGGCGGACGCCGCCCAGCGCTCGGATCTGATCTTTGTGGCCGTCTTCCGCAATCATTACTCCTCCCTGAACGCGCTGGCGGGGGATCTGGCGGGGAAAGTTCTGGTGGACGTCAGTAACAATCTGGAGAGCAGCGCCGGGCGAGAGTCCAACGCCGAGTACCTGGCCGCGCTCTTCCCGCGGTGCACCGTGGTCAAAGCCTTCAACGTCGTCTCCGCCTGGGCCCTGCAGTCCGGCCCCAAGGACGGCAACAAACAGGTAAGGAGGAAAGGCTCCGCCCCTTTTATCTGTTCCTCGCAACCCTGTATGTGCGTCCGGAACCATTACACCTGTCCTCAACCGATCGATGTGCGTCCGGGACCGTCACACCTGTGCTCAACCGATCGATGTGCGTCCGGAACCGTCACACCTGTCCTCAACCGATCGATGTGCGTCCGGAACCATTACACCTGTCCTCAACCGATCGATGTGCGTCCGGAACCGTCACACCTGTCCTCAACCGATCGATGTGCGTCCGGAACCGTCACACCTGTCCTCAACCGATCGATGTGCGTCTGGAACCATTACACCTGTCCTCAACCGATCGATGTGCGTCCGGAACCGTCACACCTGTCCTCAACCGATCGATGTGCGTCCGGAACCGTCACACCTGTCCTCAACCGATCGATGTGCGTCTGGAACCATTACACCTGTCCTCAACCAATCGATGTGCGTCCGGAACCGTCACACCTGTCCTCAACCGATCGATGTGCGTCCGGAACCGTCACACCTGTCCTCAACCGATCGATGTGCGTCCGGAACCGTCACACCTGTCCTCAACCGATCGATGTGCGTCTGGAACCATTACACCTGTCCTCAACCGATCGATGTGCGTCCGGAACCATTACACCTGTCCTCAACCGATCGATGTGCGTCCGGAACCGTCACACCTGTCCTCAACCGATCGATGTGCGTCTGGAACCATTACACCTGTCCTCAACCGATCGATGTGCGTCCGGAACCGTCACACCTGTCCTCAACCGATCGATGTGCGTCCGGAACCATTACACCTGTCCTCAACCGATTGATGTGCGTCCGGAACTGTCACACCTGTCCTCAACCAATCGATGTGCGTCCGGAACCGTCACACCTGTCCTCAACCGATCGATGTGCGTCTGGAACCATTACACCTGTCCTCAACCGATCGATGTGCGTCCGGAACCGTCACACCTGTCCTCAACCGATCGATGTGCGTCCGGAACCGTCACACCTGTCCTCAACCGATCGATGTGCGTCCGGAACCATTACACCTGTCCTCAACCGATTGATGTGCGTCCGGAACTGTCACACCTGTCCTCAACCGATCGATGTGCGTCCGGAACCGTCACACCTGTCCTCAACCGATCGATGTGCGTCCGGAACCGTCACACCTGTCCTCAACCAATCGATGTGCGTCCGGAACCGTCACACCTGTCCTCAACCGATCGATGTGCGTCTGGAACCATTACACCTGTCCTCAACCAATCGATGTGCGTCCGGAACCATCACACCTGTCCTCAACCGATCGATGTGCGTCTGGAACCATCACACCTGTCCTCAACCGATCGATGTGCGTCCGTAACCGTCACACCTGTCCTCAACCGATCGATGTGCGTCCGGAACCGTCACACCTGTCCTCAACCGATCGATGTGCGTCCGGAACCATTACACCTGTCCTCAACCAATCGATGTGCGTCCGGAACCATTACACCTGTCCTCAACCAATCGATGTGCGTCCGGAACCATTACACCTGTCCTCAACCGATCGATGTGTGTAGGATCACTGCAACTGTCACCGATGTGTACGGGTCACAGCTCATCACAAGCGCCGGTGAAACCTCCACAATCCCCCCTTTTCTCTATAATCCTGCAATTCCCTCTATATTTCCCGATTCCCTCTATAATCTCCCCCCCGATTCTCTATAATCTCCCCCCCGATTCTCTCTATAATCTCCCCCCCCGATTCCCTCTATAATCTCCCCCCCGATTCCCTCTATAATCTCCCCCCCGATTCCCTCTATAATCCCCCCCCCCCCCCGATTCCCTCTATAATCTCCCCCCCGATTCTCTCTATAATCTCCCCCCCGATTCCCTCTATAATCTCCCCCCCGATTCCCTCTATAATCTCCCCCCCGATTCCCTCTATAATCTCCCCCCCGATTCCCTCTATAATCTCCCCCCCGATTCCCTCTATAATCTCCCCCCCGATTCCCTCTATAATCTCCCCCCCGATTCCCTCTATAATCTCCCCCCCCGATTCTCTCTATAATCTCCCCCCCGATTCTCTCTATAATCTCCACCCCGATTCTCTCTATAATCTCCACCCCGATTCCCTCTATAATCTCCCCCCCGATTCCCTCTATAATCTCCCCCCCGATTCTCTCTATAATCTCCCCCCCGATTCTCTCTATAATCTCCCCCCCGATTCCCTCTATAATCTCCCCCCCGATTCTCTCTATAATCTCCCCCCCCCCCCGATTCCCTCTATAATCTCCCCCCCGATTCTCTCTATAATCTCCCCCCCGATTCTCTCTATAATCTCCCCCCCGATTCCCTCTATAATCTCCCCCCCGATTCTCTCTATAATCTCCCCCCCCGATTCCCTCTATAATCTCCCCCCCGATTCCCTCTATAATCTCCACCCCGATTCTCTCTATAATCTCCCCCCCGATTCCCTCTATAATCTCCCCCCCCCGATTCCCTCTATAATCTCCCCCCCCGATTCTCTCTATAATCTCCCCCCCGATTCCCTCTATAATCTACACCCCCGATTCCCTCTATAATCTCCCCCCCGATTCTCTCTATAATCTCCCCCCCCCCCCGATTCCCTCTATAATCTCCCCCCCGATTCTCTCTATAATCTCCACCCCGATTCCCTCTATAATCTCCCCCCCGATTCCCTCTATAATCTCCCCCCCGATTCCCTCTATAATCTCCCCCCCGATTCTCTCTATAATCTCCCCCCCCGATTCCCTCTATAATCTCCCCCCCGATTCCCTCTATAATCTCCACCCCGATTCTCTCTATAATCTCCCCCCCGATTCCCTCTATAATCTCCCCCCCCGATTCCCTCTATAATCTCCCCCCCCGATTCTCTCTATAATCTCCCCCCCGATTCCCTCTATAATCTACACCCCCGATTCCCTCTATAATCTCCCCCCCCGATTCTCTCTATAATCTCCCCCCCGATTCCCTCTATAATCTACACCCCCGATTCCCTCTATAATCTCCCCCCCCGATTCCCTCTATAATCTCCCCCCCGATTCCCTCTATAATCTCCCCCCCGATTCTCTCTATAATCTCCCCCCCGATTCCCTCTATAATCTCCCCCCCGATTCCCTCTATAATCTCCACCCCGATTCCCTCTATAATCTCTCCCCCGATTCCCTCTATAATCTCCCCCCCCGATTCCCTCTATAATCTCCACCCCGATTCTCTCTATAATCTCTCCCCCGATTCCCTCTATAATCTCCCCCCCCGATTCTCTCTATAATCTCCCCCCCGATTCCCTCTATAATCTCCCCCCCCGATTCCCTCTATAATCTCCCCCCCGATTCCCTCTATAATCTACACCCCCGATTCCCTCTATAATCTCCCCCCCCGATTCCCTCTATAATCTCCCCCCCCGATTCCCTCTATAATCTACACCCCCGATTCTCTCTATAATCTCCCCCCCGATTCCCTCTATAATCTACACCCCCGATTCCCTCTATAATCTCCACCCCGATTCTCTCTATAATCTCCCCCCCGATTCCCTCTATAATCTCCCCCCCCCCCCCCCCCCCGATTCCCTCTATAATCTCCCCCCCCCCCCCCCCCGATTCTCTCTATAATCTCCCCCCCCCCGATTCCCTCTATAATCCCCCAATTCTCTCTGTAATCTACCCCAAATCCTATATAATCCCCCAATTCTCCCCCATTCTCTCTATAATCCCCTCCAATAATCCTTCAGATGTTCTGATCTGTTTGGATCAATCAATACATTTTTCCAGTGATGGGCAAAGATACAATGTAGCCACAGAGAGGAGTGTTGGGGGGTTATAGGGGAAATTGGGGTTAAGGATTAATGAATCTTTGGGGGGGGTGTTTATAATAATACATTTTATTATTATTATAGTCCTCTCTATGTCCCTACCATACCCCCCCCCGTCCTGTCCATGTCCCTACGCCCCCCCCAGTCCTGTCTGTATCCCTAACCTTACCCCCCCAGTCCTGTCTGTATCCCTAACCTCCCCCCCAGTCCTGTCTGTATCCCTAACCTCCCCCCCAGTCCTGTCTGTATCCCTAACCTCCCCCCAGTCCTGTCTGTATCCCTACCTCCTCCCCCCCAGTCCTGTCTGTATCCCTACCTCCCCCCCCCTGTCCTGTCAGTATCCCTACCTCCCCCCCCGCCCCGTCTGTATCCCTACCTACCCCCCCCCCCCCCCGTCTGTATCCCTACCTTACCACCCCCGCCCCCCCAAGTCCTGTCTGTATCCCTACCTTGCCACACACCCCCCAGTCCTGTTTATGTCCTTACCCCCCCCCCCCCAGTCCTGTCTGTATCTCTACCTTACCATCCCCCCCTGTCTATATCCCCCCCCCCCCCCAGTCCTGTTTGTATCTCTACCTTACCATCCCCCCCTGTCTATATCCCTACCCTCCCCCCCCCCAGTCCTGTTTGTATCTCTACCTTACCATCCCCCCCTGTCTATATCCCTACCCCCCCCCAGTCCTGTTTGTATCCCTACCTTTCCCCCTCCCCCCAGTCCTGTCTATGTCCCCGCCCCCGGTTGTTGTCACCCTGTCAGAGATGCTTATTACACCATCACACTGCATTGTTCTAATCAGGAAGCTGAACCTGAGAAATGACAGGAAGTGGCTGAAAGAGGCTGCAGGAAATAAGCAGAGAAGGGAAAAAAAAGTTAAAACAGGAATTTCTAAGAAAAAAAGGAAATATTTAGAGTATTTAGCAAAATAAACTTCACATCATTTGGAGTTTGGATGGACCTCCTGACCAGCGCTCTGTGTAACCTTCAATCCCATGAATCTCCCTCCTTACACTGAAGGTATCCGGTGACCCCGGTCTGTAAAATCCCGTCCACAAAGCCGTTGTCACCCGGTTGTCAGATATAATATTTGTTATTGTGGGGGGGGCACAGTGTAGATTATTGTGTGTCTGGGTTATGGTGCCATCAGAGGGCGGTTCTCTTTATGATGGAAGATGAACCTGTCTGGGCTCAGCCATGAACCAATCAGAGCGAGCTGCGTGGAATTTGCACTGACATTCTGCTCCGCCCCCCCCCTCTAGGTCCTCATCTGCTCGGACAGCATCGATGCCAGGAGCCGCGTGGCCTCCATCGCACGCGCCATGGGCTTCACCCCGGTGGATATGGGGGCGCTGTGTGCGGCCCGTGAGATAGAGGACGTCCCCCACCGCCTCCTGCCGCTCTGGACCATCCCGGCGGCGCTCGCCATCTGCCTCTTCTTCTTCTTCTATCTGTATAACTTTGTGCGGGTCGTCCTTCACCCATATCTGATGGAGAAGAAGAACCGCTTCTACAAGATGCCGGTGGAGGTGGTGAACGTCACCGTGCCCTGCGTGGCCTATGTCCTGCTGTCCTTGGTCTACATGCCGGGAGTCCTGGCCGCCATTTACCAGCTGCGCAATGGCACCAAGTACAAGCGATTCCCAAACTGGCTGGACCAGTGGATGATTCACCGCAAGCAGATCGGTCTGGTCAGTTTCTTCTTCGCGGTCCTCCATGCGCTCTACAGCTTGTGTCTTCCGATGCGCCGCTCTGCCCGCTACCAGATCCTCGATGACGCCTTCAAACAGGTACGTCCGCTGTCTGAGAATGACCCGGACTGGTGGCCACGTCCGGCTCTCAGTGCCTCCCCATCAGGTCAGCTGGAGAAATGTGTTCTAAGTGATGGCTGACGTGTGCCTGCAGTCCATTAGGGGGTAGTGGTTTGTCTACACCACTCTGATTGCCATTACTTGTGCCCTTAGATTATTGAGACCCTGAGGTTGGTTTGGTTGGGATGGGGTGGACTTGGTTGCAATGCGATGGGTTGGTTGGGATGGGACAGGTTCGGTTGCAGTGAAATGGGTTGGTTGGATAGGGATATGTTTGGATGGGATGGATTTGGTTGAATTGGGTTTTGCTTGGTTGGTATGTTTTGGGTTAGGATGGGTTTAGTGAGATTTGGTTAGCTTAGGTTTGGTTTGATTGGGGTGGGGTTGGTTAGGATGGGTTTAGTGGGCTTTGGTTTGGTTGGGCTGGTATAGGTATGGTTGGGTTGGTTAGGATGGGTTTAGTGGGCTTTGGTTTGGTTGGGCTGGTATAGGTATGGTTGGGTTGGTTAGGATGGGTTTAGTGGGCTTTGGTTTTGTTGGGATAGGTATGGTTGTGATAGGTATTGTTGGGTTCGTTAGGATGGGTTTAGTGAAGATTGGTTAGGATGGATTGGGATAGGTATGGTTGGGTTGGTTAGGATGGGTTTAGTGGGCTTTGGTTTAGTTGGGTTGGGATAGGTATGGTTGGGTTGGTTAGGGTGGCTTTAGTGGGGTTTGGTTTGGTTGGGATGGGATAGGTACGGTTGGGTTAGTTTAGACTGAATTTGTGGGGTTTGGTTGGGTTGGGATGGGATAGGTACGGTTGGGTTCGTTTAGACTGGATTTGTGGGGTTTGGTTGGGTTGGGATGGGATAGGTACGGTTGGGTTAGTTTAGACTGGATTTGTGGGGTTGGGTTGGGTTGGGTTGGGATGGGATAGGTATGGTTGGGTTAGTTAGGATGGGATTAGTGGGGTTTGGTTGGGTTGGGATGGGATGGGATAGGTATGGTTGGGTTGGTTAGGATGGGTTGGATTGGGATAGGTATGGATAGGTTTAGTGGGGTTAGGATTGGATGGGATGGGTTTGGTTTGAGCCTTCTTTCCACAAAAATTAAACAGACAAAATAAAACAATATAAAGGGGCTTTTCATAGTAAACAAAGTGTGTAAATTTACAATCTCCTCGTTAAAAGCTATAATATTTATTTCACACCAAACCCGACCCAATCCGTCTAAACCCTGAAAAGTCCCTTTATGTGGGTTTTTCTCTGTTTTATATGACATTTTGGATGTAGTTACTGGTGACTCTACACTTAATTTGATATGTAATGAGCCATAAATGACAGCAGGCTGTATACTATATACTGTATATAACCCAGAGAAACCAAATATTCCCACCTGCTAGTTACACCCCATACCTGGCAGAGACCGAGGAAGACGGAGGAAGGTCCTGACATTTCTATTGTCTGTACAATACATGGTGACAGGTTCTCTTGGTTCTCTTGGTAGCTACATAAACCCTCCCTGTAAATGCTTTATGACAATCAGAACATGCACAGAGCTAAGGGCCCCCCCTATGTGGCAATTCACAGGACGGGTGATTGGGGGGAGAGGGTCACATGCCCCCCATACATGGAAGTACCGGGTATTACTGAGGGCTGAAGAGGGGGAAGGGAGGGCAGTGACAGGTTCTGATTGCACAATGGAGAGGTTCTGTACTCCGAGCCCGACGAGGAAATGATTGCAGAGAAGAGATTATTGTTTGTTGATGTCGCCGTCCTCCAACCTTCCCACCCACCGAAACTACAAATCATGTTCCTCCTGTACAAATACTTTATTCATTATCAGAGGGGGGAGGGTGGAGGGGGGATGGTAGGTAAGTTCATGTTCTATAGAGGGGTCCATATACAGCGAGGGGAAAAAGTATTTGATAGGCTGCTAATTTTGTATATTCACCCACCAACAAAGAAACGATCGTCTATCATTTTATTGGTCGGTTTATTATAACAGAGAGAGAAGAACAAATATCCAGAAAAACTCATTTCATAAAAAGTTATAAATTGATTTGTATTGTAATGAGTGAAATAAGTATGTGAACCCCTCACAAAACATGATTTTAGTTGGAGAAACCCTTGTTGGCGATCACAGAGGTCAGACGTTTCTTGGAGTTGGCCTCCAGGTTCGCACATCTCAGGAGGGATTTTGTCCTCTCGGCAGATCTTCTCCAAGTCATGAAGGTTTTCAGGATGACGTTTGGTGACTCCAACCTTCAGCTCCCTCCACATATTTTCTATGGGATTAAGGTCTGGAGACTGGCTAGGCCACTCCAGGACCTTCATGTGCTTCTTCTTGAGCCACTCCTTTGTTGCCTTGGCCATGTGTTTTGGGTTATTGTCATGCTGGAAGACCCATCCATGACTCATTTCCAATGTCCTGGCTGAGGGAAGGAGGTTCTCACCCAAGATTTGATGGTACATGGGCCCCGTCCATCGTCCCGTTGATGCATTGACGTTGTCCTGTCCCCTTAGCAGAAAAACCCCAAAAGCCTAATGTTTCCACCTCCATGTATGACAGTGGGGATGGTGTTCTTGGGGGTCATAGGACCTCCATGTATGACGGTGGGGGATGGTGTTCTTGGGGTCATAGGACCTCCATGTATGACGGTGGGGGATGGTGTTCTTGGGGTCATAGGACCTCCATGTATGACGGTGGGGGATGGTGTTCTTGGGGTCATAGGTCCCCCATGTATGATGGTGGGGGATGGTGTTCTTGGGGGTCATAGGACCTCCATGTATGACGGTGGGGGATGGTGTTCTTGGGGTCATAGGACCTCCATGTATGACGGTGGGGGATGGTGTTCTTGGGGTCATAGGACCTCCATGTATGACGGTGGGGGATGGTGTTCTTGGGGGTCATAGGACCTCCATGTATGACGGTGGGGGATGGTGTTCTTGGGGTCATAGGACCTCCATGTATGACGGTGGGGGATGGTGTTCTTGGGGTCATAGGACCTCCATGTATGACGGTGGGGGATGGTGTTCTTGGGGTCATAGGACCTCCATGTATGACGGTGGGGGATGGTGTTCTTGGGGTCATAGGACCTCCATGTATGAGGGTGGGGGATGGTGTTCTTGGGGGTCATAGGACCTCCATGTATGACGGTGGGGGATGGTGTTCTTGGGGTCATAGGACCTCCATGTATGATGGTGGGGGATGGTGTTCTTGGGGTCATAGGTCCTCCATGTATGAGGGTGGGGGATGGTGTTCTTGGGGTCATAGGTCCTCCATGTATGACGGTGGGGGATGATGTTCTTGGGGGTCATAGGACCTCCATGTATGACGGTGGGGGATGGTGTTCTTGGGGTCATAGGACCTCCATGTATGACGGTGGGGGATGATGTTTTGGGGGGTCATAGGTCCTCCATGTATGACGTGGGGGATGGTGTTCTTGGGGTCATAGGTCCTCCATGTATGACGGTGGGGGATGGTGTTCTTGGGGTCATAGGTCCTCCATGTATGACGGTGGGGAATGATGTTCTTGGGGTCATAGGTCCTCCATGTATGATGGTGGGGGATGGTGTTCTTGGGGTCATAGGTCCTCCATGTATGACGGTGGGGGATGGTGTTCTTGGGGTCATAGGACCTCCATGTATGATGGTGGGGGATGGGGTTCTTGGGGTCATAGGACCTCCATGTATGACGGTGGGGGATGGTGTTCTTGGGGTCATAGGACCTCCATGTATGACGGTGGGGGATGGTGTTCTTGGGGTCATAGGACCTCCATGTATGAGGGTGGGGGATGGTGTTCTTGGGGGTCATAGGTCCTCCATGTATGAGGGTGGGGGATGGTGTTCTTGGGGGTCATAGGTCCTCCATGTATGACGGTGGGGGATGGTGTTCTTGGGGTCATAGGACCTCCATGTATGAGGGTGGGGGATGGTGTTCTTGGGGGTCATAGGTCCTCCATGTATGAGGGTGGGGGATGGTGTTCTTGGGGGTCATAGGTCCTCCATGTATGACGGTGGGGGATGGTGTTCTTGGGGTCATAGGACCTCCATGTATGACGGTGGGGGATGGTGTTCTTGGGGTCATAGGTCCTCCATGTATGACGGTGGGGGATGGTGTTCTTGGGGTCATAGGTCCTCCATGTATGACGGTGGGGGATGGTGTTCTTGGGGTCATAGGTCCTCCATGTATGACGGTGGGGGATGATGTTTTGGGGGGTCATAGGTCCTCCATGTATGACGTGGGGGATGGTGTTCTTGGGGTCATAGGTCCTCCATGTATGACGGTGGGGGATGGTGTTCTTGGGGTCATAGGTCCTCCATGTATGACGGTGGGGGATGGTGTTCTTGGGGTCATAGGACCTCCATGTATGACGGTGGGGGATGATGTTTTGGGGGGTCATAGGTCCTCCATGTATGACGTGGGGGATGGTGTTCTTGGGGTCATAGGTCCTCCATGTATGACGGTGGGGGATGGTGTTCTTGGGGTCATAGGTCCTCCATGTATGACGGTGGGGGATGGTGTTCTTGGGGTCATAGGTCCTCCATGTATGACGGTGGGGAATGATGTTCTTGGGGTCATAGGTCCTCCATGTATGATGGTGGGGGATGGTGTTCTTGGGGTCATAGGACCTCCATGTATGATGGTGGGGGATGGGGTTCTTGGGGTCATAGGACCTCCATGTATGACGGTGGGGGATGGTGTTCTTGGGGTCATAGGACCTCCATGTATGACGGTGGGGGATGGTGTTCTTGGGGTCATAGGACCTCCATGTATGATGGTGGGGGATGGTGTTCTTGGGGTCATAGGACCTCCATGTATGACGGTGGGGGATGGTGTTCTTGGGGTCATAGGACCTCCATGTATGAGGGTGGGGGATGGTGTTCTTGGGGGTCATAGGTCCTCCATGTATGAGGGTGGGGGATGGTGTTCTTGGGGGTCATAGGTCCTCCATGTATGACGGTGGGGGATGGTGTTCTTGGGGTCATAGGACCTCCATGTATGAGGGTGGGGGATGGTGTTCTTGGGGGTCATAGGTCCTCCATGTATGAGGGTGGGGGATGGTGTTCTTGGGGGTCATAGGTCCTCCATGTATGACGGTGGGGGATGGTGTTCTTGGGGTCATAGGACCTCCATGTATGACGGTGGGGGATGGTGTTCTTGGGGTCATAGGTCCTCCATGTATGACGGTGGGGGATGGTGTTCTTGGGGTCATAGGTCCTCCATGTATGACGGTGGGGGATGGTGTTCTTGGGGTCATAGGTCCTCCATGTATGACGGTGAGGGATGGTGTTCTTGGGGTCATAGGACCTCCATGTATGACGGTGGGGGATGGTGTTCTTGGGGTCATAGGCAGCATTCCTCCTCCTCCAAGCACGGCGAGTTGATGCCAAAGATCTGGATTTCGGTCTCCTGTGACCACAACCCTTCCCCCGGTTCCCCTCAGAATCATTCTGTACATGTGATTTCCTGAGCGGGGGGGATCTGTACATGTGATTTCCTGAGCGGGAGGACCTGTACATGTGATTTCCTGAGCGGGGGGACCTGTACATGTGATTTCCTGAGCGGGGGGGACCTGTACATGTGATTTCCTGAGCGGGGGGACCTGTACATGTGATTTCCTGAGCGGGGGGGACCTGTACATGTGATTTCCTGAGCGGGGGGACCTGTACATGTGATTTCCTGAGCGGGGGGGACCTGTACATGTGATTTCCTGAGCGGGGGGGACCTGTACATGTGATTTCCTGAGCGGGGGGGACCTGTACATGTGATTTCCTGAGCGGGGGGGGCCTGTACATGTGATTTCCTGAGCGGGGGGGACCTGTACATGTGATTTTCTGAGCGGGGGGGACCTGTACATGTGATTTCCTGAGCGGGGGGACCTGTACATGTGATTTCCTGAGCGGGGGGACCTGTACATGTGATTTCATGAGCGGGGGGGACCTGTACATGTGATTTCCTGAGTGGGGGGATCTTGCGGGGGCTGCAGGATTTCAGTCCCTCACGGTGTAGTGTGTTACCGATTGTTCTCTTGGTGACTATGGTCCCAGCTGAGATCATGGAGAAGATTCTCCGGTGTAGTTCTGGGCGGATTCCTCACCGTTCTCCTGATCATTGATCCTCCACGAGGTGAGATCTTCCATGGAGCCCCAGACCGAGGAGATCCATCGTTATTTTGTGAATAATAATCCCACCATCTGTTGTCACCTCTCACCAAGCTGCTTGGCGATGGTCTTGTAGCCCATTCCAGCCTTGTGTAGGTCTCCAATCTTCTCCCCGACATCCTTGGGCAGATCTTTGGTCTCCATGGTGGAGAGATTGGAATCTGATTGATTCTGTGGACAGGTGTCTTCTATACAGGTAACAAGCTGAGATGAGGAGCACTCCCTTTAAGAGAGAAGAGTGCTCCTAATCTCAGATCATTACCTGTATAGAAGAGACCTGGGAGCCAGAAATCTCACTGATTGATTGGGGTTCACATACTTATTTCACTGATCAAAATGCAAATCAATTTATAACTTTTTATGAAATGTGTTTTTCTGGATATTTTTGTTCTTCTCTCTGTTATAATAAACCGACCAATAAAATTATAGACGATCGTTTCTTTGTCAGCGGGCAAATGTATAAAATCAGCAGGGGGGCAAATACTTTTTCCCCTCACGGTAGGAGTTGACATATAAAAGGTCCGGGATCTCTATTGATCATTTATAGACCCCTCTGTAATAGAGGCCGCAGTCATGTGACCAGGTCAGGTGATGACCACTGTCCAATCAGAGGTGTCTCTGTGTTTCAGGTGAAGCAGAATGTGACGAGTTCCTGGGTGGAGGAGGAGGTGTGGCGGATGGAGCTCTACCTCTCGCTGGGGATTGTAGCTCTGGGAATGCTCTCCCTCCTGGCTGTGTCCTCCTTACCCTCCGTGGGGAATTCCCTGAACTGGAGAGAGTTCAACTTCATCCAGGTGAGCGTCTCCTCTCCCATCTCCTCTCCTCTCCCATTCTATCTTCTCTCCTCTCCTCTCCCATTCCATCTCCTCTCCTCTTCTCCCGCCCTCAGCCCATCTTCATTTCCCTGCTCTCCTCCCATTTACTCTCCTCTCCTTTTTTCATCCTTTCCTCTACCTTCTCCTCTTCAATGCCCCCCTTTTTCTCTCATCGCCTGCCCCTACTTTGATTCTCTCCTTTTTCTTATCTCAATTGTCTCCTCTCCTTCTTTCTGCTCCTCTCCGCTTCCTTCTCTACTCCACTCTACTTTCTCCTTTCCTCTCTACTCTTCTCTCTTCCCATTCTCTCCTCTACTCTCCTTTCCCTACTTATCCCTTCCCTACCCTTCTCTGATCTCTTCAATCTTTTCCTTTACCTTCTCCTTTTCCATTTCTCCACCACCCTTTCCCCAACTCATCTCCTCCCCACTCCACGTCTCTCCACTCATCTCTGACCACCCCTCCCTCACCTTCCATGTCACACCTCAATACCCTGCTCTCCTCTCTACACCTCCATACCCTTCTCTCCTCTCTACATCTCCATACCCTTCTCTCCTCTCTACATCTCCACACCCTGCTCTCCTCTCTACATCTCCACACCCTGCTCTCCTCTCTACATCTCCACACCCTGCTCTCCTCTCTACATCTCCACACCCTGCTCTCCTCTCTACATCTCCACACCCTGCTCTCCTCTCTACATCTCCACACCCTGCTCTCCTCTCTACATCTCCACACCCTGCTCTCCTCTCTACATCTCCACACCCTGCTCTCCTCTCTACATCTCCACACCCTGCTCTCCTCTCTACATCTCCACACCCTGCTCTCCTCTCTACATCTCCACACCCTGCTCTCCTCTCTACATCTCCACACCCTGCTCTCCTCTCTACATCTCCACACCCTGCTCTCCTCTCTACATCTCCACACCCTGCTCTCCTCTCTACACCTCCACACCCTGCTCTCCTCTCTACACCTCCACACCCTGCTCTCCTCTCTACACCTCCACACCCTGCTCTCCTTTCCACACCTCCACACCCTGCTCTCCTTTCCACACCTCCACACCCTGCTCTCCTTTCCACACCTCCACACCCTGCTCTCCTTTCCACACCTCCACACCCTGCTCTCCTTTCCACACCTCCACACCCTGCTCTCCTTTCCACACCTCCACACCCTGCTCTCCTTTCCACACCTCCACACCCTGCTCTCCTTTCCACACCTCCACACCCTGCTCTCCTTTCCACACCTCCACACCCTGCTCTCCTTTCCACACCTCCACACCCTGCTCTCCTTTCCACACCTCCACACCCTGCTCTCCTTTCCACACCTCCATACCCTGCTCTCCTCTCTACATCTCCATACCCTACGCTCCTTTCCACACCTCCATACCCTGCTCTCCATACATCACCTATTCTACTCTCCACACCCTGCTCTCTTCTCTACCCCATTCATACCCTGCCCCCAACACCCTGCTCTCCTTTCCACCCCTCCATGTCCTGCTCTCCTCTCCACACCCTGCTCTTCTGTCTGTGCTACACCCTGTTCTCCTCTCCACTTCCCTGTATAACTCTGCCCAGACTTTCTATCAGCATAACATGGACAGTTCAGTATCTACCACTAAATCTGTCTATATTGGTAGGTGGCAGTATAGGTGATGAGCGGCCCCTGATATCTGCCCCCGGGGGGGGGGGGTGTCAGGTCAGGGTGGAGTTTCCCTTCAATGTGTTTTGGTATTCTGGGTGGAATTAGGTAATGCAGTCTTGGTGGGGGGGGGGGGGGGGGGGGCTGTAGATGGAATGTATGACACCCCCCCCCCCCAATCTGCAGTGCTGGGGGGCAGAGATTGGGGGGGGCTGTAGATGGAATGTATGACCCCCCCCCCAATCTGCAGTGCTGTGACCCGTTGGTGCTCAGTGCCGCACACAGCCCTCCCCTCCCCCCCCCCCAGTCCCCGGAGAGACTAAAGGAGAATTTGTAATGTGAGTTTTTCACTTTTCTTCTCCAATTATTTTCTTCTTCTTCTCCGTTACAATTGAAGTGAAAATTGTGACCGGTTAATTCCTGACTTTTCTGGTCGCAGGGGACCCCCCCCCCCTCCCCCTCCCCCGTACAAATCTGAATGCGGCTTAATCAGGACTCCGCCGCCGTAATGCGCAAATTCTTTAAACGTTTATATTTCTCTTTTGCAGTCAAAGTTGGGATTTGGCGCGCTGGTGGTCGCCACCCTCCACACTCTGACCTTCGGCTGGAAGCGAGCGTTCCAGGCAAACCGCTACAAGTTCTACCTTCCCCCGACCTTCACCCTGACCCTCATCCTACCGCTCCTCATCATCCTCGCCCGCACCGCCTTCCTCCTGCCCTGCCTCCGCACAAAGCTGGCGAGGATCCGCCATGGATGGGAGAAGAACACCGGCGCCAGGTTCTCCGATCTCAGCGACGCGTCCACCGAATCTTCCAGCAACGTATAGACCAATGGAGGAAGAGGTTCCTGCGGGGGTGCCGCACCTCCTGGAGGGGGGAAGGGGGAGCGGAATTTTCCACAATCTCCATGTAGAAAGGTGGAGAAGAGGAAAAAGAACTGAGAACGGCGCCCCCCTGCGGGCCGTGGGAGAAGCAGGCATGTGCAGTAACCCATAGCAACCATTCTGCCACCCATCACTGTAGTAACCCACAGCAACCACAGGGTCCACCACCAATCACTGTAGTAACCCATAGCAACCGCAGGGTCCACCACCCATCACTGTAGTAGACACACAGCCCTCCACCTAATAGTTTGGAGCCCTCAGAGATGTAAATCTGGTTTTGCTCTCCTTCTTTATTAAAGTTGCATTCTGGGAAATATTATTGGGGGAGGGGCCCCTGCTCTGTGTCCCCATGGGGAGATTTCCTCCCACTTCCTGCAGTGTCATCACAGCGGTAGTGAGGGGACAGGCAACGCACAGACTCCATAGTACTGCAGTGTGTGGAGAGTCAAAGGACGGGGGTCATCCATGGAATACAAAGCTGGAATGTGGATTTCCTGCTCTCTGGGGGCCCCACTGTGGTCAGAAGAGGAAGTTCATCCAACCCCCCCCCCCCCCTAAATACTGCCGACAGAGTCCCACTTAAGATGCCTCCAGAAAATATCTATTCCAGAGAGTGGTTGCCGGGGGTTACTGCACATCGCTAAGTGTTACTGCGCTTTATGGAGCAAGCGGGACTCTATGATTTGGTTGGTAAATGTCCCCCCTCCCCCCCCCGGGTTGTGTCTGGAGGGATCTCACTGCATCGGCGTCCCTTTTCGGACCCCCTGAGGGGCCACAGACTGAGCTGGCCGGGCCCCCAGCAGTGAGGAGTGACAGGATGTTGGGGAATCGGCATCTTCCATGTGATGAGATTCGGGGAACGAGGAGAGGAAAACATGAAATGTTAATGGTGCCCCCGAGACGGATCCTGAGAGCCCGGGGCCCCCGCAGGAGGCACAATGTGATGAGGACAGA
This sequence comes from Lithobates pipiens, assembly GCF_037356315.1. Taxonomy (NCBI): domain Eukaryota; kingdom Metazoa; phylum Chordata; class Amphibia; order Anura; family Ranidae; genus Lithobates; species Lithobates pipiens. Next base: position 349,111,813 of record NW_027507784.1, on the reverse strand, counting down.
CAGCCACCCCCCCCCCCCCCCCCCCCCCCCGGGGAATGGAGAGGCATCTGAGGACAGCAACAGGGGCCCCGCCAGATAAAGACGACCTGTCATAGTAAATGATAGTCTGTGTGCCACGCATGCCAAGATAGATCCTGTGTGACGTCTCCCCTCACCCTGCACCGCGCCTTCCCTCACCCTGCACCGCGCCTTCCCTCACCCTGCACCGCGCCTTCCCTCACCCTGCACCGCGCCTTCCCTCACCCTGCACCGCGCCTTCCCTCGCCCTGCACCGCGCGGAGGCGTCTCCCCTCACCCTGCACCACACCGCACCTCCCCTCGCCCTGCACCGCACCGCGCCTTCCCTCACCCCGCACCGCGCCTTCCCTCGCCCCGCACCGCGCCTTCCCTCGCCCTGCACCGCGCCTTCCCTCGCCCCGCACCGCGCCTTCCTCCCCGCACCGCGCGGAGGCGTCTCCCCTCACCCTGCACCGCACCGCACCTCCCCTCGCCCTGCACCGCGCCTTCCCTCACCCTGCACCGCACCGCGCCTTCCCTCACCCTGCACCGCACCTTCCCTCGCCCCGCACCACGCGGAGGCGTCTCCCCTCGCCCTGCACCGCGCCTTCCCTCGCCCTGCACCGCGCCTTCCCTCGCCCTGCACCGCGCGCTCCCTCGCCCTGCACCGCACGGCGGCATCTTCCCTCACCCTGCACCACGCCTTCCCTTGCCCTGCACCACGCAGCGGCTTCTCCCCTCACCCTGCACCACGCCTTGCCTCGCCCTGCACCACGCGGCGGTGTCTCCCCTCACCCTGCACCGTGGCTTCCCTCGCCCTGCACCACGCGTGGCGTCTCCTCTCACCCTGCACCACGCCTTCCCTCGCCCTGCACCACGCGGCGGCTTCTCCCCTCACCCTGCACCGTGGCTTCCCTCGCCCTGCACCACGCGGTGGCGTCTCCTCTCACCCTGCACCACGCCTTCCCTCGCCCTGCACCAAGCGGAAGTGTCTCCCCTCGCCCTGCACCGCGCCTTCCCTCGCCCTGCACCGCGCCTTCCCTCGCCCTGCACCACGCAGCGGTGTCTCCCCTCGCCCTGCACCACGCAGCGGTGTCTCCCCTCGCCCTGCACCACGCAGCGGTGTCTCCCCTCGCCCTGCACGGCGCGCTCCCTTGCCCTGCACCACGCGCCGGCTTCTCCCCTCACCCTGCACCGTGGCTTCCCTCGCCCTGCACCACGCGGTGGCGTCTCCTCTCACCCTGCACCACGCCTTCCCTCGCCCTGCACCAAGCGGAAGTGTCTCCCCTGCACCATGCGGCGGTGTCTCCCCTCGCCCTGCACCGCGCCTTCCCTCGCCCTGCACCGCGCCTTCCCTCGCCCTGCACCGCGCCTTCCCTCGCCTGCACCACGCCTTCCCTCGCCCTGCACCATGCGGCGGTGTCTCCCCTCACCCTGCACCGCGCCTTCCCTCGCCCTGCACTGCGCCTTCCCTCGCCCTGCACCACGCAGCGGTGTCTCCCCTTGCCCTGCACCGCGCGCTCCCTTGCCCTGCACCGCACGGCGGCATCTTCCCTCACCCTGCACCACGCCTTCCCTTGCCCTGCACCACGCGGCGGCTTCTCCCCTCGCCCTGCACCGCGCCTTCCCTCGCCCTGCACCGCGCCTTCCCTCGCCCTGCACCGCGCCTTCCCTCGCCCTGCACCACGCAGCGGTGTCTCCCCTCGCCTGCACCACGCAGCGGTGTCTCCCCTCGCCCTGCACGGCGCGCTCCCTTGCCCTGCACCACGCAGCGGCTTCTCCCCTCACCCTGCACCGTGGCTTCCCTCGCCCTGCACCACGCGGTGGCGTCTCCTCTCACCCTGCACCACGCCTTCCCTCGCCCTGCACCAAGCGGAAGTGTCTCCCCTCGCCCTGCACCATGCGGCGGTGTCTCCCCTCGCCCTGCACCGCGCCTTCCCTCGCCCTGCACCGCGCCTTCCCTCGCCCTGCACCGCGCCTTCCCTCGCCCTGCACCGCACCTTCCCTCGCCCTGCACCGCACCTTCCCTCGCCCTGCACCGCACCTTCCCTCGCCCTGCACCGCGCCTTCCCTCGCCTGCACCACGCCTTCCCTCGCCCTGCACCATGCGGCGGTGTCTCCCCTCACCCTGCACCGCGCCTTCCCTCGCCCTGCACCGCGCCTTCCCTCGCCCTGCACTGCGCCTTCCCTCGCCCTGCACCACGCAGCGGTGTCTCCCCTTGCCCTGCACCGCGCGCTCCCTTGCCCTGCACCGCACGGCGGCATCTTCCCTCACCCTGCACCACGCCTTCCCTTGCCCTGCACCACGCGGCGGCTTCTCCCCTCGCCCCTGCACCGCGCCTTCCCTCGCCCTGCACCGCGCCTTCCCTCGCCCTGCACCGCGCCTTCCCTCGCCCTGCACCACGCAGCGGTGTCTCCCCTCGCCCTGCACCACGCAGCGGTGTCTCCCCTCGCCCTGCACGGCGCGCTCCCTTGCCCTGCACCACGCAGCGGCTTCTCCCCTCACCCTGCACCGTGGCTTCCCTCGCCCTGCACCACGCGGTGGCGTCTCCTCTCACCCTGCACCACGCCTTCCCTCGCCCTGCACCAAGCGGAAGTGTCTCCCCTCGCCCTGCACCATGCGGCGGTGTCTCCCCTCGCCCTGCACCGCGCCTTCCCTCGCCCTGCACCGCGCCTTCCCTCGCCCTGCACCGCACCTTCCCTCGCCCTGCACCGCACCTTCCCTCGCCCTGCACCGCACCTTCCCTCGCCCTGCACCGCGCCTTCCCTCGCCTGCACCACGCCTTCCCTCGCCCTGCACCATGCGGCGGTGTCTCCCCTCACCCTGCACCGCGCCTTCCCTCGCCCTGCACCGCGCCTTCCCTCGCCCTGCACTGCGCCTTCCCTCGCCCTGCACCACGCAGCGGTGTCTCCCCTTGCCCTGCACCGCGCGCTCCCTTGCCCTGCACCGCACGGCGGCATCTTCCCTCACCCTGCACCACGCCTTCCCTTGCCCTGCACCACGCGGCCGGCTTCTCCCCTCACCCTGCACCGTGCCTTCCCTCGCCCTGCACCACGCGGCGGCTTCTCCCCTCGCCCTGCACCGCGCCTTCCCTCGCCCTGCACCGCGCCTTCCCTCGCCCTGCACCGCGCCTTCCCTCGCCCTGCACCGCGCCTTCCCTCGCCCTGCACCGCGCCTTCCCTCGCCCTGCACCAAGCGGAAGTGTCTCCCCTCACCCTGCACCGCGCCTTCCCTCGCCCTGCACCGCGCCTTCCCTCGCCCTGCACCGCGCAGCGGTGTCTCCCCTTGCCCTGCACCGCACGGCGGCATCTTCCCTCACCCTGCACCACGCCTTCCCTTGCCCTGCACCACGCGGCGGCTTCTCCCCTCACCCTGCACCGTGCCTTCCCTCGCCCTGCACCACGCGGCGGCTTCTCCCCTCACCCTGCACCACGCTTTCCCTCGCCCTGCACCACGCGGCGGTGTCTCCCCTCACCTTGCACCGCATGGCGGCATCTCCCCTTGCCCTGCACTGCCCCTTCCCATGCCCTGCACCAGGCGCAGCGTCTTCCCTTGTCCCGGCTTCTCCCTCGCCCTGCATGGAATCACATGAGGGGTGATAGATGGGGGAAGGTGAAGTGTGCAGCGCTGTCTTCCCTCCTGATTGGTGAGGATGGATGGAAGTAGGCGGAGTTTTCTCTCTGATGCTGATGGAGAGTCACAAAGTATGAGCACCTGTCATGTTCTGCAGAACCTCCCCCACACCGGCCAATACAATGCAGGGTGTCAGGTATGGGGGGGACTGTGATATCAGAGCAGATGCTAGTG
>NW_027507784.1:349058956-349107808 GCF_037356315.1 Lithobates pipiens | reverse complement strand
CCCCGCCCTCACACCCCAAAAATCCACCCCAGAGGAGCCGCCCTGAGGGGGCAAAGTCATCTTCTATGGGTCACATCCTACAGGTAGCAGCTCCTTCTATGGGCCACATCCTACAGGTAGCAGCTCCTTCTATGGGCCACATCCTACAGGTAGCAGCTCCTTCTATGGGCCACATCCTACAGGTAGCAGGTCCTTCTATGGGTCACATCCTACAGGTAGCAGGTCCTTCTATGGGTCACATCCTACAGGTAGCAGGTCCTTCTATGGGTCACATCCTACAGGTAGCAGGTCCTTCTATGGGCCACATCCTACAGGTAGCAGGTCCTTCTATGGGCCACATCCTACAGGTAGCAGGTCCTTCTATGGGCCACATCCTACAGGTAGCAGGTCCTTCTATGGGCCACATCCTACAGGTAGCAGGTCCTTCTATGGGTCACATCCTACAGGTAGCAGGTCCTTCTATGGGCCACATCCTACAGGTAGCAGGTCCTTCTATGGGCCACATCCTACAGGTAGCAGGTCCTTCTATGGGCCACATCCTACAGGTAGCAGGTCCTTCTATGGGCCACATCCTACAGGTAGCAGGTCCTTCTATGGGTCACATCCTACAGGTAGCAGGTCCTTCTATGGGCCACATCCTACAGGTAGCAGGTCCTTCTATGGGCCACATCCTACAGGTAGCAGGTCCTTCTATGGGCCACATCCTACAGGTAGCAGGTCCTTCTATGGGCCACATCCTACAGGTAGCAGGTCCTTCTATGGGTCACATCCTACAGGTAGCAGGTCCTTCTATGGGTCACATCCTACAGGTAGCAGGTCCTTCTATGGGCCACATCCTACAGGTAGCAGGTCCTTCTATGGGCCACATCCTACAGGTAGCAGGTCCTTCTATGGGTCACATCCTACAGGTAGCAGGTCCTTCTATGGGTCACATCCTACAGGTAGCAGGTCCTTCTATGGGCCACATCCTACAGGTTGCAGGTCCTTCTATGGGCCACATCCTACAGGTAGCAGGTCCTTCTATGGGTCACATCCTACAGGTAGCAGGTCCTTCTATGGGCCACATCCTACAGGTTGCAGGTCCTTCTATGGGTCACATCCTACAGGTAGCAGGTCCTTCTATGGGCACATCCTACAGGTAGCAGGTCCTTCTATGGGTCACATCCTACAGGTAGCAGGTCCTTCTATGGGCCACATCCTACAGGTTGCAGGTCCTTCTATGGGTCACATCCTACAGGTAGCAGGTCCTTCTATGGGGTCACATCCATACAGGTAGCAGGTCCTTCTATGGGCCACATCCTACAGGTTGCAGGTCCTTCTATGGGTCACATCCTACAGGTAGCAGGTCCTTCTATGGGCAACATACCCCTACAGGTAGCAGGTCCTTCTATGGGTCACATCCTACAGGTAGCAGGTCCTTCTATGGGTCACAGGACACATCCTACAGGTAGCAGGTCCTTCTATGGGTCACAGGACACATCCTACAGGTAGCAGGTCCTTCTATGGGTCACATCCTACAGGTAGCCGCTCCTTCTATGGGTCACAGGACACATCCTAGGGGTAGCAGGTCCTTCTATGGGTCACATCCTAGGGGTAGCAGGTCCTTCTATGGGTCACATCCTAGGGGTAGCAGCTCCTTCTATGGGCCACATCCTACAAGTAGCAGGTCCTTCTATGGGTCACAAGTCACATCCCATGGGTGTCATCTTCTATGGGTCACAGGGCATCTTCTATTAGCTTTCAGGTCACCTCCCGTGGGTCACATTCTATTAGGTGTCAGCTTGTATCTGGGCTGGGAGAGTTCTATAGCTTTAGGGTCAAATCCTACGGGTTAGGGATCTCGGGTCACATTCTATGCATTACATCCTGTGAGTGGCAGGTCATCTTCTAGGGGGCACATCCAATGGGTGTCAGCTCATCATTTGGGCATAAAGGTCACAGGTCGTATTCTATGGGTCACAGGTCACATCCTAGGGGTAGCAGGTCACATCCCATGGGTGTTGTCTTCTATGGGTCACAGGTCACATCCAATAGGTGTCAGATCATTCTATGGGTAGAAGGTCACATTTTAAGGTTGGTTTGTCATTCTATGGGCAAAGAGTCACAGGTCTCATCCTATGGGTAGAAGGTCATTCTATGGGCATAAGATGAAAGGTTGCATTCCATGGGTGTCAAGTCATCTTCTATGGGTGTCCGATCATCTCCTAGGGACTCAGGTCATTCTATTGGCCTACAGGTGTCGGGTCCCATCTTATGGGTCACGTTCTATAGGCGTCAGCTTGTATCTGGGCTGGGAGCGTTCTATAGCTGTAGGGTCACATCCCATGGGTTAGAGTTCCTATGGGGGTCATCACTTCTGATGGGCTATGGTTTTCGGTCACATTATGGGGATCACTTTGTAGCGGGCAGGGATTTTATAATTCTCTGACTGCAGATTACACCCCCCCCCCCCCCCGCCCCCGCCGTCCCCCTCAGACGGTCACAGGGTACCTGAATGGACAGAATAATGGACGCGCTCATTGACAATACAGGTCCAGGGGCGTCCATACTTACCCCGACTCTACAACTTAAAGTGGATCTAAAGCCAAATCTCTTTTGGATGGAGTGTGGAAGGGTTAGAGCCCCTGTCATGTTTTACTGCAGTCTGTGTCCCCGCTGGGGAGATTTACCCTTTATGTCCTGGTTATCACAGAGACACAAACTGATGGAAAATCCAAAGTTCTGAGGTGTCACCAGAACGAGAAGAGGGGAAATCCTCCAATTGGACGCCTGTCTAATAGGGGCATTCCATCACTTCCTGTTGTGTCTCTGGGACAGGAATGAAGGGAAATCTCCCCAACGGGATGCAGATGAATTTTAACCCTTTCCTACTCTATCCAAAATAGACACAAGTTTGTTTTTGCTACTTATGGATGGAAGGACAAAAGCTAATGGCCCCCAAATTCAGCGTTTTTTTTTTTTTTCTAAAACAAGTAGCCCCTGAATGAAATCTCTCACTTCTGATTGGTTGCCTTGGGATATCGCACAATGCAAAAGGTGCGCCATTACAACCCAGCTACACTTGCTGTATTTAGTACAATCAAACACCCCCCCCCATCTCTTTGCGGTGTTCCTGGCCCGGTCCTGGCGGTGGTTGGGGGGATGGGCGAGGTGCTTCATGCCGACTCTCATCTGATGTTTAATTCATACGGCTGAAGAAATATGCAAAGTGAAGCACAAATTAGCGGCTCCTGCGCTCCCTTCAAACGCCTCTAATTACCCACCTGGGAGCGAACGCGCTGTGGCACGCACACAGACGTCTGAGCAGTCACCGCGCCGTCACCCCGCCGGGTCAAGGACCTGCTCCCTGGAACCCCAGTCACATCTTATTCATTCCTGACGCGTCACACAGGAGGCGGCCGGCGCAGACAACTTAACCCGTGACCATCCCGCCCGGCAGACGTACCGATCCGAGGACCGCCAGATATCCAACACTGTCCGACGTGCCCAACAGATACTCAGCACTGTACAATATGACTGGCAGATACGCAACACCAGCATTCTCAACCAGGGGTTACTCCACAGGTTCCCATTGGTCCCAGGACACTAGAGAGTTTTTCCAAAGATTCTTAGGGGTTCGACACTAGCGTTCTCAACCAGGGGTCCTCCAGAGGTTTCTAGGGGCGGGGGGTCCTTGAGCTGTGGCTGGCTGACCATCCCACTCGAAAAAAGGAAGGGCCGGCAAATATCCACCATCGTACAAAATGACCGGCAGATATACACCGATAACCATTAACAACTAGGGGTCCCCAGAGGTCCTCAAGGCTTCTTAAGCTGTGGCTAGTTGACACCCCAATGTGATGGTGTCTTCCAGGTTAGCATTCTAACCAGCACTGTAAGGAGTCATTTCTTCCACAACCACCAGTGCTAGGGGCATATCCCTTATGACCCCTGAGGGACTAATCCTAGTGGGGTTCCCAGGATAACTGGAAATTATTTCAAGGTTTCCTCTGGGGGTAAAAAGGTTAAGAAAGGCTGCCGTCCAGCATGACAGGCAGATACTCAACACCAGCCGACAGGCATTCTCAACCAGGGTTCCTCAAGCTGTGGCTGGTTGACACCGCAATCTGATGGGGTCTTCCAGTCTTAGCTGGTCTAACTTTCCAATCAGCAACCACCAATGCCATTTCCCTTACGAAGGTTTCCTCTGGGGTAAAAAGGTTGAGAAAGGCTGCCGTCTGACACGACGTGCAGATACTCAACATCACCCAACATGACCGGCGTATATAAAACACCCTACAACATGACTGACAGAAACCCAACACCGTTCATTGTGACTGGTAGATACCCAACACCATACAACATGACCAGCCAATACTCCACATCATACAACATGACCAGCCAATACTCCACACCATACAACATGACCAGCCAATACTCCACATCATACAACATGACCAGCCAATACTCCACACCATACAACACGACCAGCCGATACTCCACATCATACAACATGACCAGCCGATACTCCACATCATACAACATGACCAGCCAATACTCCACATCATACAACATGACCAGCCAATACTCCACACCATACAACACGACCAGCCAATACTCCACATCATACAACATGACCAGCCAATACTCCACATCATACAACATGACCAGCCAATACTCCACACCATACAACATGACCAGCCAATACTCCACACCATACAACATGACCAGCCAATACTCCACACCATACAACATGACCAGCCAATACTCCACACCATACAACATGACCAGCCGATACTCCACACCATACAACATGACCAGCCAATACTCCACACCATACAACATGACCAGCCGATACTCCACACCATACAACATGACCAGCCAATACTCCACATCATACATGACCAGCCGATACTCCACACCATACAACATGACCAGCCGATACTCCACATCATACAACACGACCAGCCAATACTCCACATCATACAACATGACCAGCCGATACTCCACATCATACAACATGACCAGCCAATACTCCACACCATACAACATGACCAGCCAATACTCCACACCATACAACATGACCAGCCAATAACTCCACACCATACAACATGACCAGCCAATACTCCACACCATACAACATGACCAGCCAATACTCCACATCATACAACATGACCAGCCAATACTCCACATCATACATGACCAGCCGATACTCCACACCATACAACATGACCAGCCAATACTCCACATCATACATGACCAGCCGATACTCCACACCATACAACATGACCAGCCGATACTCCACATCATACAACACGACCAGCCAATACTCCACATCATACAACATGACCAGCCGATACTCCACATCATACAACATGACCAGCCAATACTCCACACCATACAACATGACCAGCCAATACTCCACACCATACAACATGACCAGCCAATACTCCACACCATACAACATGACCAGCCAATACTCCACACCATACAACATGACCAGCCAATACTCCACATCATACAACATGACCAGCCAATACTCCACATCATACATGACCAGCCGATACTCCACACCATACAACATGACCAGCCGATACTCCACATCATACAACACGACCAGCCAATACTCCCATACAACACGACCAGCCAATACTCCACATCATACATGACCAGCCGATACCCACACCATACAACATGACAGCCAATACTCCACATCATACAACATGACCAGCCAATACTCCACATCATACAACATGACCAGCCAATACTCCACACCATACAACATGACCAGCCGATACTCCACATCATACAACATGACCAGCCAATACTCCACACCATACAACATGACCAGCCGATACTCCACATCATACAACATGACCAGCCGATACTCCACATCATACAACACGACCAGCCAATACTCCACACCATACAACATGACCAGCCAATACTCCACACCATACAACATGACCAGCCGATACTCCACATCATACAACATGACCAGCCGATACTCCACACCATACAACATGACCAGCCGATACTCCACACCATACAACATGCCAGCCGATACTCCACATCATACAACATGACCAGCCAATACTCCACATCATACATGACCAGCCGATACTCCACACCATACAACACGACCAGCCAATACTCCACATCATACATGACCAGCCGATACTCCACACCATACAACATGACCAGCCAATACTCCACATCATACAACATGACCAGCCAATACTCCACATCATACAACATGACCAGCCGATACTCCACATCATACAACACGACCAGCCAATACTCCACACCATACAACATGACCAGCCAATACTCCACACCATACAACATGACCAGCCGATACTCCACATCATACAACATGACCAGCCGATACTCCACACCATACAACATGACCAGCCGATACTCCACACCATACAACATGCCAGCCGATACTCCACATCATACAACATGACCATCCAATACTCCACATCATACATGACCAGCCGATACTCCACACCATACAACACGACCAGCCAATACTCCACCATCATACATGACCAGCCGATACTCCACACCATACAACATGACCAGCCAATACTCCACATCATACAACATGACCAGCCAATACTCCACATCATACAACATGACCAGCCAATACTCCACACCATACAACATGACCAGCCGATACTCCACATCATACAACATGACCAGCCAATACTCCACACCATACAACATGACCAGCCGATACTCCACATCATACAACATGACCAGCCGATACTCCACATCATACAACATGACCAGCCGATACTCCACATCATACAACATGACCCAGCCGATACTCCACATCATACAACATGACCAGCCGATACTCCACATCATACAACATGACCAGCCGATACTCCACATCATACAACATGACCAGCCGATACTCCACACCATACAACATGACCAGCCGATACTCCACATCATACAACATGACCAGCCGATACTCCACACCATACAACATGACCAGCCGATACTCCACATCATACAACATGACCAGCCGATACTCCACACCATACAACATGACCAGCCGATACTCCACATCATACAACATGACCAGCCGATACTCCACATCATACAACATGACCAGCCGATACTCCACATCATACAACATGACCAGCCGATACTCCACACCATACAACATGACCAGCCGATACTCCACACCATACAACATGACCAGCCGATACTCCACACCATACAACATGACCAGCCGATACTCCACACCATACAACATGACCAGCCAATACTCCACACCATACAACATGACCAGCCGATACCCCACACCATACAACATGACCAGCCGATACTCCACATCATACAACATGACCAGCCAATACTCCACACCATACAACATGACCAGCCGATACTCCACACCATACAACATGACCAGCCGATACTCCACATCATACAACATGACCAGCCGATACTCCACATCATACAACATGACCAGCCGATACTCCACACCATACAACATGACCAGCCGATACTCCACACCATACAACATGACCAGCCGATACTCCACACCATACAACATGACCAGCCAATACTCCACACCATACAACATGACCAGCCGATACTCCACACCATACAACATGACCAGCCGATACTCCACATCATACAACATGACCAGCCAATACTCCACACCATACAACATGACCAGCCGATACTCCACACCATACAACATGACCAGCCGATACTCCACATCATACAACATGACCAGCCGATACTCCACATCATACAACATGACCAGCCGATACTCCACACCATACAACATGACCAGCCGATACTCCACACCATACAACATGACCAGCCGATACTCCACATCATACAACATGACCAGCCCATACTCCACACCATACAACATGACCAGCCCATACTCCACACCATACAACATGACCAGCCCATACTCCACACCATACAACATCACCAGCCAATACTCCACACATACAACATGACCAGCCAATACTCCACACCATACAACATGACCAGCCGATACTCCACACCATACAACATGACCAGCCGATACTCCACATCATACAACATGACCAGCCGATACTCCACATCATACAACATGACCAGCCGATACTCCACACCATACAACATGACCAGCCGATACTCCACACCATACAACATGACCAGCCGATACTCCACACCATACAACATGACCAGCCCATACTCCACACCATACAACATGACCAGCCCATACTCCACACCATACAACATCACCAGCCCATACTCCACACCATAAAACATGACCAGCCCATACTCCACACCATACAACATGACCAGCCGATACTCCACACCATACAACATCACCAGCCCATACTCCACATCATACAACATGACCAGCCGATACTCCACACCATACAACATGACCAGCCGATACTCCACATCATACAACATCACCAGCCCATACTCCACACCATACAATATGACCAGCCCATACTCCACACCATACAACATGACCAGCCGATACTCCACATCATACAACATGACCAGCCAATACTCCACACCATACAACATGACCAGCCAATACTCCACATCATACAACATGACCAGCCGATACTCCACACCATACAACATGACCAGCCAATACTCCACATCATACATGACCAGCCGATACTCCACACCATACAACATGACCAGCCAATACTCCACACCATACAACATGACCAGCCAATACTCCACACCATACAACATGACCAGCCAATACTCCACATCATACATGACCAGCCGATACTCCACACCATACAACACGACCAGCCAATACTCCACATCATACAACATGAACGTCTCAACCAAGGTTCCTTAAGATGTTGTTAGGGGTTCCTCGAGCTGTGGCTGGTTGACCACCTTGATGATGGCGCCTTCATAGTTCCAGGTTGGCCAACTGTAAGGGTGGCATTTCAACCAGCAATGTAAGGGGTCAGTCCTTCCACTAACTACCAATGTAGTTAGTGGAAGTAAGTTAGGCTACTTTCACACTGAGGCACTGGGCGCGCTGGCACTAAAGCGGCGCTATACCGTTGTTTCAGCGGCGCTTTTTGGCCGCTAGCGGGGCAGTTTTAACCCCTGCTATCGGCTGAAAAAGGGTTAAGACCGCCCGCAAAGCGCCACTGCATCGGCGCTTTGCAGGCGGGTTTGGAGCGCTGCCCCATTGTTTTCAATGGGCAGGGGCCGTTTAGGAGCGGTAAATACACGGCTCCTACAGCGCTCCAAAGATGCGGCTTGCAGGACATTTTTCAGCATCCTGCAAGCACAACGCACTGGAGATACAGCAGCGGCTGTTTGAAGGCTATTTTTTAGCACTCTAGCGCCTGCAAAGCGCCTCAGTGTGAAAGGGGCCTGAGTGCATTTCCGTTTTAACCCCTGATCGGCAAACCTTAGTGCAGTTCCCTGGACACCTGAATATTTTTTCATGGGTTCCTCTGTGGTAAAAAGGTTGAGAAGGGCTGCCGTTTGACATGACAGGCAGTTGCTCAACCCCGTCCAATATGACCGGCATATACCAAACACCATACAGCGGTCCCTAGTGCCATACCTTCACTATATAGCTACCCTTGTAAATATTTTTAAGAGCGGGGGGGTTTCTTTGGGTTTATCAATTTTTGTTTCATTTAAATTTTCCTTATTCTCATCCTTTTTCCTTGGCAAGGTCAGACTAAATAGATTTTTCTATCATCTAATCATGTGCATACTGAAGATTGGAACAATCCATGAAACGCGTAGAGATTATATATGCCGTTTTTCTATCCTTGTGTTCTACCGGCTACTCTTTATATGTTATACTATATTGACTGCTTGCAACCATGTGAATATTTACCTCTACCACATGTGTATGTATGTGTGCACATACATGTACTGTAATTACCATTATGTACCTGGTTACCGCCATATTCTATTTTTTTATATAAATGTAAAAAAAAATTTTTAGTATCTATGTGCTTCATTCAAAATCCCACTTCCCACTTTTTCAATAGATGGGGATGGAGGCACTGGACCAAGGATCCTCAAACTACGGCCCTCCAGCTGTTGCAAAACTACACATCCCATGAGGCATTGTAAAACTCTGACATTCATAGACATCACTAGGCATGATGGGAATTGTAGTTCCTGAACAACTGGAGGGCCGTAGTTTGAAGACCCATGCACTGGACCTTACCAGGTCACCACCTCATTTAAAGTCCCAAATTGTTTCTCTTCTATATAAATAACCATACAGCATGTATGACAGATACCCAGCATTGTCCAACGTGTCCAACAGAAACCGGACACTGTCTGGCATGAGCGACAGATACATGACTTTATCCCATGTGATGGGCAGATACTCTACACATTATACAACATGAATGTCTCAACCAGGGTTCCGTGGAACTCTGGGGTTCCTCCAGAGGTTTTCGGGGGTTTCTTGAGCGGTGGTTGATTGACCTCCCATCTGATGGAGCCTCCATAGTTCCCGGTTGGCCAGCTGTAAGGGTGGACTTCCAACCAGCACTGTAAATGGATATTTCTTCCACTGACTACCAATGTTATAAGGAAAATGCCCCTAACGCCTGATGGACTAATCTTAGCGAGGTTCCCAGGACACCTGAAAGTTGTAAGGGTTCCTCTGGGCTAAAAAAAAGGTTGAGAAAGGCCGAGGTTCAAAATGATGGGCAGATGTTCAACACCGTACAACATGGGTCTTCAAACTATGGCCCTCCAGTTGTTCAGGAACTACAATTCCCATCATGCCCAGTCATGGCTGTAAATGTCAGAGTTTTACAATGCCTCATGGGATGTGTAGTTTCGCAACAGCTGGAGGGCCGTAGTTTGAGGATCCCTGCCGTACAACATGAAGGGCAGATGTTCAACACCGTACAACATGAAGGGCAGATGTTCAACACCGTACAACATGATGGGCAGATGTTCAACACCGTACAACAAGATGGGCAGATGTTCAACACCGTACAACAAGATGGGCAGATGTTCAACACCGTACAACATGATGGGCAGATGTTCAACACCGTACAACATGATGGGCAGATGTTCAACACCGTACAACATGATGGGCAGATGTTCAACACCGTACAACATGAAGGGCAGATGTTCAACACCGTACAACATGATGGGCAGATGTTCAACACCGTACAACATGATGGGCAGATGTTCAACACCGTACAACAGGAATTCCCAACCAGGGTTCTTTGAGATGTGGCTGGTTGACGTCCCAATCTGATGGGGTCTTCCAGTCTTAGCCAACTGTAAGGGTGGCATTCCAACCAGCAATGTAAGTGGTCACTCCTTCCACAACCACCAATGTCAGGGGCATTTTCCTTATGACAGACTAATTTTAGCAGGTCCTCAGGGGTAAAAAGGTTGAGAAAGACTGAGGTCCAACGTGATGGTCAGATACACCACACCATACGACAGGCATTCTCAACTAGGGTTCCTCCAGAGGTTCCTAGGGGTTTCTTGAGCTGTGGTTGGTTGACGTCCCAATCTGATGGGGTCTTCCAGACTTGGTTAACTGTAATGGTGGTTTTCCAACCAGCACTGTAAGGGGCCATTCCTTCCACAACCACTAACATTTGGAAAAATGCCCCTATGACCCCTGAAGGGTTTCTCTGGGGTAAAAAGGCTGAGAACAGCTGCCATCCAATACGACTGGCAGATATCCAACACTATACAGCTCGACTGACAGAAACCCGACACTATTTGGCATGACTGGCAGATACTCTCCACCTTCCGGCAAATACCCAACAACATTCAACACGATTAGCAGATACTCGAAACCATACAACATGAACGTCTCAACTAGGGTTCACTGGAGGTCTAGGGTTCCTCCAGAGATGGTTAGGGGTTCATTGAGCTGGGGCTGGTTGACCACCCATCTGAGGGTGTCTTCATAGTACATGGTTGGCCAACTGTAAGGGTGGCATTCCAACCAGCAATGTAAGGGGTCATTCCTTCCACTGACCACCAATGTTAGAGGCATTTCCTTATAACCCCTAATAGGCTAATCTTAGCACGGGGTTCCCGGGAGACCTGAATTTTTTTAAGGGTTCCTCTGGGGTAAAAAGGTTGGGAAAGGCTGAGGTCCGACATGAAGAGCAGATACTCAACATTGTACATCACCCACACCCAACAGGAAGGCAACTGCAAACAAAAGTGCTGGAAAAAGTCCTGTACACCCCAGGCCAATGCCCCCTACCCACCCCCCACGAGCTGTGAATGACCTCAGCAACATAGGTTGCTGCTCCTGCTTTTGGTAAACCCCTCCGAAGGTGGTGGCCTATTCAGCCTACCCCCTCCACCCAGCCCAGTCCTGCTAGCAATCATCCTCTATAGCCAGCAATAGGGATCTCATTACAAGGACCCCGGTCAGGACAGATTCAGGGGGGGTCTCTCTCTCGATCTGCACCCCATCTTCTGGCTTTAGTAACGCTGTGCTAGAACAAGCATGTTGCCAGTGAAGAACGCAACTTACAAGCAGAATAAGCAGCTGAATGACAAAGAAAGTTTAATGGAGATAAATGAGATGCCATACACTGGAGAGAGTCCGGGGGTTCTGGGGGGGGGGGGGGGGGGCAGAGAAAGGTGGGAGAGAATACAGAGGGGAGGGGATTGAAGAATCCCAAGACAGAACTTTACTGGGAGAGGGTAAACCCGATTTGCTGTGTTGTTGGCAGTCTTCCCCATTTGTATCAACGAATGCCGGGGTCACCAGAACAGGAAGCTAGTGGGAACCTTTAATGGGGACACACCTGTTCTGCTGACAACTAAGAGGAGGTCTCCCCAACTTTGGAGGTAAAGAAAAATCCCCAACGGGATGCCATGATTTGGGGGGGGGGGGGTTATATGTCTGTATGACACCCCAAACTTCAAATTACTCTCCTCTATATACTGAATACTTTCCTCAATGTAGGGCAGACTTTCCTATAACCTTATCCCCCCCCCCCCTCCTCCCCCAAATAAAGATGGCCGCGCTCCACACTCACACACTACAAAACAATTCTTTAACCTGCAGCAGAGAAAAAGAGAAGAGAACGGAGCGGACTGTGCCCGTCTCCTCCCTGCAGACAAACTGACTCCGCCAGCTTCTCACATGCTGCACCCCCCCCCCAATCCCGTCCCAGAGACGCACAGCGCCCTCTGCTGCCCATCTGCATCTACTGCACTCAGGACATCTCAGTATAACAAGGAGTCATACATCGCCCTCGGCTGGCCATCTGTGTGTACTGCACTCAGGACAGGACGATCTCTCTGCTCAGTATTATGGGAGATATTGGCCATCTACAGTGAGGGGATAAAAGTATTTGATCGGCTGCTGATTTTTTACATTCGTCCACTGAGAAAGAAACGATCCGTCTATAATTTTTATTGGTCGGTTTATTATAACAGTGAGAGAATAACAACTAAAATATCCAGAAAAACACATTTCAAAAAAAGTTATAAATTGATTTGCATTTTAATGAGTGAAATAAGTATTTGATCCCCTATCAATCAGTGAGATTTCTGGCTCCCAGGTGTCTCCTATACAGGTAACAAGCTGAGATTAGGAGCACTCTTCTCTCAAAGGGAGTGCTCCTAATCTCAGCTTGTTACCTGTATAGAAGACACCTGTCCACAGAACCAATCAGATTCCAATCTCTCCACCATGGAGACCAAAGATCTGTCCAAAGACATCGGGGAGAAGATCGGAGACCTACACAAGGCTGGAATGGGCTACAAGACCATCGCCAAGCAGCTTGGTGAGAGGTGACAACAGATGGTGGGATTATTATTCACAAAATAACGATGGATCTCCTCGGTCTGGGGCTCCATGGAAGATCTCACCTCGTGGAGGATCAATGATCAGGAGAACGGTGAGGAATCCGCCCAGAACTACACCGGAGAATCTTCTCCATGATCTCAGCTGGGACCATAGTCACCAAGAGAACAATCGGTAACACACTACACCGCGAGGGACTGAAATCCCATTAAAGTGGGATTCCACCCTAAAGTGGAACCTCCGCTGATCGGATCCCTCCCCTCCTCCGGTGTCACAATTGACACCTTTCAGGGGGGAGGGGGATGGAGATACATGTCAAAGACAGGTATTTTCACCCACTTCCGGGCATAGACTCCCGTGGGAGTGTACGCCATTTCCTGCCCTGCCGCGCTGTCTGCTGGGACACACACGGGTCCCAGAGACAGTGCGGAGATTTCCTATTGCGCTACGCGACTCGCGCATGCGCAGTACGGAACCGGGAAGTGAAGCCGATTCGCTATACTTCCTGATTCCCTCACCTAGAATGGTGGCGGCAGCAGATGAGCGATCGATCGGCCTCGGCATCGCTGGAACCCGGGACAGGTGAGTGTCCATTTATTAAAAGTCAGCAGCTGTAGTATTTATAGCTGCTGGCTTTTAATATTTTTTGTTTTTTGGAGGAATCCCTCTTTAAGGTCCTGGAGTGGCCTAGCCGGTCTCCAGACCTTAAAGCGGGAGTGCACCGGGACTCCGCGTTTTTTTTTTTTTTTTTTAAAGCCAGCAGCTACAAATACTGCGGCTGTTGACTTTTAAAATAGTGACATTTACCCGCCCAGCGCGCCCGCGATGTCGGCACCTGAAGCCGATCTCTCGATCGTCTCTCGGGTGCTGCCGCCGCCATCTTGGGTATGGGAATCAGGAAGTGGAGCCTTTCGGCTTCATTTCCCGGTTCCCTACTGCGCATGCGCGAGCCGCGCTGCGCAATAAGGACGGTCCCCGCTGTCTCTGGGATCTGTGTGTTTCCCAGCAGGCAGCGGGGCACTTGCGGAAAGGGGCGTAATCTACGCCCCTTTCCGCAGAGAGCTATCCCGGAAGTGGGTGCAGAATACCTGTACTGTACAGGTATCTGCACCCCCCTCCCCCCTGAAAGGTGCCAATTGTGGCGCCGGAGAGGGGGAGGGTTCCGATGAGCGGAAGGTCCACTTTAGGGTGGAGCTCCGCTTTAATCCCATAGAAAATCTGCGGAGGGACCCGAAGGTTGGAGTCACCAAACATCATCCTGGAAACCTTCATGACTCGGAGAGGATCTGCAAAGAGGACAAAATCCCTCCTGAGATGTGCGAACCTGGAGGCCAACTCCAAGAAACGTCTGATCTCTGTGATCGCCAACAAGGGTTTCTCCACCAACTACTAAGTCATGTTCTGGGAAGGGTTCACATACTTATTCCACTCATTACAATACAAATCAATGTATAACTTTTATGAAATGTGTTTTTCTGGATATTTTTGTTGTTCTTCTCTCACTGTCATAATAAACCGACCAATAAAATTATAGACGGATCATTTCTTTGTCGGTGGGCAAACGTACAAAATCAGCAGGGGAGCAAATACTTTTTCCCCTCACTGTATAGGAGGATTTTGTCATTCATTAGCAGCACACATAATAAACAGTACAGAGCGGAAAAGCATTTGTTTCTATATTAATGGCAATCACAATAAAAAAAAAATATCATCCAAAATGTGCCGCAGACGATTTCTTCATTACCCGTCATGTGACCAGCGAGTGCCGCCGCATATAAAATAGAGCCAACTAGATGACAACCCCTCCCCCCAGCCATGTACTGTATGTGTATGGGACGGGTATTCGGCTCCTCCCTGTACAGTCCACGCCTCCCATTCCTCTATATCGTATTATACACGCTCTGTGCATTTATATATCAGCTGATGGTGGCGCTTTTTTAAGCGGACAATACAAAACGCACATACAGCCATTTACATATTAAGGTGAAAAAACACCTGGCAGTCACCGCCCCCCCCCCCCCCCCCACCGCTTTACTTACCTGAGCCCTGCTGGAATTTCACGCGACGGAGATGCGCTCTTCCTCTGCCCGGGGTTCTCGGCTCTTGATTGGATAGAAGGATAGCAGTGCAGCCATTGGCTCCCGCTGCTGTCAATCAAATCCAATGACACGGGTGCCGGGGGGGCGGGCAGATCCCGGCATTCGTGTATATGGACGCAAATGCTAGACTCGGGAGCTCACCCGCAAGGTAATCATGTGATGTTGGGGAGGAGCTGCGAGAGCCGCCGGGGGACCCCAGAAGAGGAGGATGTGCAAAACGAGCTGCACAGGGGAGGAAAGTATTATGTTATTTAAAAAAAAAATAGAAAACGATCCTTTACAATCATTTTACACAAAGAGAAAAAAAGGGGGGGGGGGTGATGGTTGGTCAGTACTATGCGGGATATCCCCCCCGGATTTCTCTGTATTATGACACAAGGGTGCCGAAGAATGTTTTCGGACAATGGAGAGTAACATTTATACTTAAAGCGGGAGTCCGCCGGGAGATCCGCCGTTTTTTTTTTTTTTTTTTTAAAGCCAGCAGCTACAAATACTGCAGCTGCTGACTTTTAAAATAATGACACTTACCTGTCCAGCGCGCCCGCAATGTCGGCACCCGAAGCCGATCTCTCGATCGTCTCTCGGGTGCTGCCGCCGCCATCTTGGGTATGGGAATCAGGAAGTGGAGCCTTTCGGCTTCATTTCCCGGTTCCCTACTGCGCATGCGCGAGCCGCGCTGCGCAATAAGGATGGTCCCCGCTGTCTCTGGGATCCGTGTGTTTCCCAGCAGGCAGCGGGGGAACTTTCGGAAAGGGGCGTAGCTTCTGCAGAATCTACGCAGGAAGTGGGTGCAGATACCTGTACTGTACAGGTACCTGCACCCCCCTCCCCCCTGAAAGGTGTCAATTGTGGCGCCGGAGGGGGGGGGGAGGATTCCAATGAGCGGAAGGTCCACTTTAGGCTGGAGATCCGCTTTATTGAATTTTGTAAATTTGCTATGACTTTATCAGTTGTTCTTTTGCTCTGTTTTTACACGATTATGACGTGTGATCGATCCTTTATATATATATATATATATATATATATATATATATATATATATATATATATATATATATATATATATATATAGCAATAAAAGTTTATGTCTTTACTTCATTTTGGTGGTGTGGTGCCATTAAAATCCCATCGGGGGGGGGGGGGGGGGGGGGGGATTTCCTTCTGTCCCCAAAACACTGAGAGACAGGAGATGAGGATGATGAGGATGATGAGGATGATGAGGATGATGACGATCAATCCTCATGTGAGTGCCGATCACACAGGAAGGATTAGCAGAGACCTCGCCGTCCTCCCCTCACACCGGCCCGTCACCAATCCTAATCCCTGCAGGAATTTCCGCCATCCTGCAATCTACAGAACCCTAAAGCCAGATCTGCGGCTCCCCGATTAGAGCCGTTCTCTGGGATACATAATAATAATACTGACCACACACTGGAATATAAACTCCCGGGAGACAAAACTTCCCCTCTTTGGAGAAAATACACTGAATACGGATTGATTTGTTTTGCCAAAAATGTTTGTTTAAAAGGATATCTAAACCTTCCTTTTTTTTTTTTTAAATAACAAACATGTCACACGTCCCTCCTCTGTGCAGTCGGTTTTGCACAGAGTGGCCCCGATCCTCCTCCTCCTCCTCCTCAGCGGCCCTCCTGGCTCCTCCTCTTCTCTAGCGCCCCGGAGAAGCGCTCCCCCTCGGGGCACTTGTGCGGGCGCGCTCCCATGTCCTGTGTTGTGTCCACAGACAGACAGTAGGACTCGGCTCCGCCCCCCCAGCATCTCTAGATTTGATTGACAGCAGCAGGAGCCAATGGTTGCCCTGCTATCAACCTACCCAATCAGGACCCAAGGCAGCGGGTGTGCTCATCCCCGGCTCAGGTAAGTAAAACGGGGGCTTTGGGAGGGCAGCTCCACTAGAGAAGGTTTTACACCGCAATGCATGAAGGTGAAAAACACTGAACCCCTATGAGGGCTCATTCAGCTGGGCAAATAATTTTGTCGTGTGTGCAGAGACACTGGTAGATGTGCGCAGAGACACTGGTAGATGTGCGCAGAGACACTGGTAGATGTGCGCAGAGACACTGGTAGATGTGCGCAGAGACACTGGTAGATGTGCTCAGAGACACTGGTAGATGTGCTCAGAGACACTGGTAGATGTGCTCAGAGACACTGGTAGATGTGAGCAGAGACACTGGTAGATGTGCGCAGAGACACTGGTAGATGTGCGCAGAGACACTGGTAGATGTGCGCAGAGACACTGGTAGATGTGCTCAGAGACACTGGTAGATGTGCTCAGAGACACTGGTAGATGTGCTCAGAGACACTGGTAGATGTGCGCAGAGACACTGGTAGATGTGCGCAGAGACACTGGTAGATGTGCGCAGAGACACTGGTAGATGTGCGCAGAGACACTGGTAGATGTGCGCAGAGACACTGGTAGATGTGCGCAGAGACACTGGTAGATGTGCGCAGAGACACTGGTAGATGTGCGCAGAGACACTGGTAGATGTGCGCAGAGACACTGGTAGATGTGCGCAGAGACACTGGTAGATGTGCGCAGAGACACTGGTAGATGTGCGCAGAGACACTGGTAGATGTGCTCAGAGACACTGGTAGATGTGCTCAGAGACACTGGTAGATGTGCTCAGAGACACTGGTAGATGTGCTCAGAGACACTGGTAGATGTGCGCAGAGACACTGGTAGATGTGCTCAGAGACACTGGTAGATGTGCTCAGAGACACTGGTAGATGTGCTCAGAGACACTGGTAGATGTGCGCAGAGACACTGGTAGATGTGCGCAGAGACACTGGTAGATGTGCGCAGAGACACTGGTAGATGTGCGCAGAGACACTGGTAGATGTGCGCAGAGACACTGGTAGATGTGCGCAGAGACACTGGTAGATGTGCGCAGAGACACTGGTAGATGTGCGCAGAGACACTGGTAGATGTGCGCAGAGACACTGGTAGATGTGCGCAGAGACACTGGTAGATGTGCTCAGAGACACTGGTAGATGTGCTCAGAGACACTGGTAGATGTGCTCAGAGACACTGGTAGATGTGCGCAGAGACACTGGTAGATGTGCGCAGAGACACTGGTAGATGTGCGCAGAGACACTGGTAGATGTGCGCAGAGACACTGGTAGATGTGCGCAGAGACACTGGTAGATGTGCGCAGAGACACTGGTAGATGTGCTCAGAGACACTGGTAGATGTGCTCAGAGACACTGGTAGATGTGCTCAGAGACACTGGTAGATGTGCTCAGAGACACTGGTAGATGTGCGCAGAGACACTGGTAGATGTGCTCAGAGACACTGGTAGATGTGCTCAGAGACACTGGTAGATGTGCTCAGAGACACTGGTAGATGTGCGCAGAGACACTGGTAGATGTGCGCAGAGACACTGGTAGATGTGCGCAGAGACACTGGTAGATGTGCGCAGAGACACTGGTAGATGTGCGCAGAGACACTGGTAGATGTGCGCAGAGACACTGGTAGATGTGCGCAGAGACACTGGTAGATGTGCGCAGAGACACTGGTAGATGTGCGCAGAGACACTGGTAGATGTGCTCAGAGACACTGGTAGATGTGCTCAGAGACACTGGTAGATGTGCGCAGAGACACTGGTAGATGTGCGCAGAGACACTGGTAGATGTGCGCAGAGACACTGGTAGATGTGCGCAGAGACACTGGTAGATGTGCGCAGAGACACTGGTAGATGTGCTCAGAGACACTGGTAGATGAGCGCAGAGACACTGGTAGATGTGCTCAGAGACACTGGTAGATGTGCGCAGAGACACTGGTAGATGTGCGCAGAGACACTGGTAGATGTGCGCAGAGACACTGGTAGATGTGCTCAGAGACACTGGTAGATGTGCGCAGAGACACTGGTAGATGTGCGCAGAGACACTGGTAGATGTGCGCAGGCAGCCCATAGAAGTGGATGCACATATAGAATCTGCACTGACACAATTACAGATCAGAGGTTGGCATACAGGCAGGAGCCGGTGCAGGGATCCCAATGCAGACACGCGGGGGCAGGAGCCGGTGCAGGGATCCCAATGCAGACACGCGGGGGCAGGAGCCGGTGCAGGGATCCCAATGCAGACACGCGGGGGCAGGAGCCGGTGCAGGGATCCCAATGCGGACACGCGGGGGCAGGAGCCGGTGCAGGGATCCCAATACGGACACGCGGGGGCAGGAGCCGGTGCAGGGATCCCAATGCGGACACGCGGGGGCAGGAGCCGGTGCAGGGATCCCAGTACAGACACGCGGGGGCAGGAGCCGGTGCAGGGATCCCAGTACAGACACGCGGGGGCAGGAGCCGGTGCAGGGATCCCAATGCAGACACGCGGGGGCAGGAGCCGGTGCAGGGATCCCAATGCAGACACGCGGGGGCAGGAGCCGGTGCAGGGATCCCAATACGGACACGCGGGGGCAGGAGCCGGTGCAGGGATCCCAATGCAGACACGCAGGGGCAGGGGCAGGAGCCAGTGCAGGGATCCCAATGCAGACACGCGGGGGCAGGAGCCGGTGCAGGGATCCCAATGCGGACACGCGGGGGCAGGAGCCGGTGCAGGGATCCCAATACGGACACGCGGGGGCAGGAGCCGGTGCAGGGATCCCAATGCGGACACGCGGGGGCAGGAGCCGGTGCAGGGATCCCAATGCAGACACGCGGGGGCAGGAGCCGGTGCAGGGATCCCAATGCGGACACGCGGGGGCAGGAGCCGGTGCAGGGATCCCAATGCGGACACGCGGGGGCAGGAGCCGGTGCAGGGATCCCAATACGGACACGCGGGGGCAGGAGCCGGTGCAGGGATCCCAATGCGGACACGCGGGGCAGGAGCCGGTGCAGGGATCCCAATGCAGACACGCGGGGGCAGGAGCCGGTGCAGGGATCCCAATGCAGACACGCGGGGGCAGGAGCCGGTGCAGGGATCCCAATGCAGACACGCGGGGGCAGGAGCCGGTGCAGGGATCCCAATGCGGACACGCGGGGGCAGGAGCCGGTGCAGGGATCCCAATGCGGACACGCGGGGGCAGGAGCCGGTGCAGGGATCCCAATGCGGACACGCGGGGGCAGGAGCCGGTGCAGGGATCCCAATACGGACACGCGGGGGCAGGAGCCGGTGCAGGGATCCCAATGCGGACACGCGGGGGCAGGAGCCGGTGCAGGGATCCCAATGCGGACACGCGGGGGCAGGAGCCGGTGCAGGGATCCCAATGCGGACACGCGGGGGCAGGAGCCAGTGCAGGAATCCCAATGCAGACGCATGGGGGCGTATTTACTAAAACTAGAGAGTGTGCAAAATCTGGTGCAGCTCTGCATAGAAACCAATCAGCTTCCAGGTTTTACCGTCAAAGATTATTTTAAGAAGCTGAAGGTTGAAGCCGATTGGCTGCCATGCACAGGTGCACCAGATTTTTGCACTCTCCAGTTTTAGTAAATCCCTCCCTGTGTGTTTGGACCCCTGTACCCGCTCCTGCCCAGATCTCATATGTGATGAGGTCGGTGCAGATACTATATGTGCCTCTATGGGCTGCCTGCCTGTATACACCTGCGACTCTGCATGAAAGATGCGATTACTCGCCCGTATGAATGAGACTTAATTGTTGATCCCATCCCCCCCACTACATCACTAATCACACAGCGGGTAAAATAAGTATTCAACAATTTTTCTAGGTAAATCTATTGGTAAAGGTGATGTTGACATGAAATGTTCCCCACATGTTGGTAACAACCCATCCAATCCGTACATACAAAGACACCAAATCCAATCCGATCAGAAATGAAGTTCTGTGTAATAGATATGTAGGGCCCCGGGGTTCGGTCGGGGAGCTCCTCACCAAATTCCCTGTCAGGAGCAACTACTGCAGTTAAATAGAGATCCATTGATTTCTTCCTAAGTTTGTGCTTGTTGTACTTTTCTCTTCTACCACTAGGTGGCCGGGCACTTGGCAGTATTAGATATGAAAAGGGCAACCCAAGGTTTTGGGTATGTGGGGTGTGCCAGCCAATGGAAAGGAGTTTTATTGAATCCCTTGGCCTGCTGGGAGAACCTACATATTCGGGTTTGTGTTGCCAACCGCCAGTATTTTTACTGGCAGCCAGTAATTTTCTAATTTTCACAACCCTATGTCCGCTTGGATGGTGGGGCTACCACCTCCACTCACAGCGCAGGCGCCGTTCAGCTTCGGAAATTTTAAGAAGCTTCTTCTGCCCCGTACTGCGCATGCGCAGTACAGGGCGGACTCTATATGATGGCCGGACTGAATATGCCAGAACACCGGCAGAGACAATCCAAGTGCCTGCTACAGTGTGATTGGGCGGGTCTGGTGGAGGCGGTGCCCTATGCATGTCGTGTGATGTCATGGTGCAAGGGAGCCGAGCGGCCAGAGCCTTGTGTGCGGGTCTGCGGGACGGGACAAGACAAGCTGGGAGTGGACTGTCAGGGCTGTCTGAATGGGAGTGGACTGTAGTGCCAGCTGGTGTGGAGGGAGACTGTCGCTGTGACTCAGGAGAGGACGTGTCGGTGAGGCGTCATCATCATCTGTGCTGCTGCACACTTCTGTCACTGTGAGAGTCAATATCATGTGTGTGTCGCCCATTCTAATTTCTCGCCCTCTCGATTCCGGTCCCTGAGACACTTACTATATCGAAAATAAAGAAATATATTGTATGCCTTGATACCTACCTTAAATCACATTGCTAATTGCATATTATATTAGTTTGTAGCCTAAATGCTGAAATTTGCACTTAAAACTGTAATTTTGTAACATTTGGAAATGCCAATAAAAACTTGGCTGTGCCAGTAAATTTCAAACTGCTGGTAGGTTGGCAACACTGATTCGGGTGAGGTCAGGTGATCTCTGTTCTGTGACACCTGCACAGCTGTCTGGGTGAACATTTAGGAGAGAATTTTAAGGGAAAAAAAAAAAACGTACATTTAAATGCCCATCAATGCAGCCCGGCCCAGCGTCCATCCGCAGCCCGGCCCAGCGTCCATCCGCAGCCCGGCCCAGCGTCCACCCGCAGCCCGGCCCAGCGTCCACCCGCAGCCCGGCCCAGCGTCCACCCGCAGCCCGGCCCAGCGTCCACCCGCAGCCCGGCCCAGCGTCCACCCGCAGCCCGGCCCAGCGTCCACCCGCAGCCCGGCCCAGCGTCCACCCGCAGCCCGGCCCAGCGTCCACCCGCAGCCCGGCCCAGCGTCCACCCGCAGCCCGGCCCAGCGTCCACCCGCAGCCCGGCCCAGCGTCCACCCGCAGCCCGGCCCAGCGTCCACCCGCAGCCCGGCCCAGCGTCCACCCGCAGCCCGGCCCAGCGTCCACCCGCAGCCCGGCCCAGCGTCCACCCGCAGCCCGGCCCAGCGTCCATCCGCAGCCCGGCCCAGCGTCCATCCGCAGCCCGGCCCAGCGTCCATCCGCAGCCCGGCCATTGCAGGCTGATTTAAAATTGGCGCCGATCTCCACTGACTGTGAGCGGAGGAGCGAGCGCCGCCGACATACACAAAGGATGTACTCAGCTAGGCTCGGCTCCTCTCGCAGTCCCTCACTATGATGGACATAACACAGGTCCAATGGTGGGACTGCGAGAGGAGCTGAAAGGAGCTGAGCAGCGCCCAGATACACATAGCTCAGTGTCCACCATGATGTGGGACCCACAAAAAAAGGAAACCACCCAGAGTCCAGCACCTCCTCCCGTTTGGATTCTATTGGTCAGCAGCTCAGACAGTTCTTACATAAAACAGGATTATAAATGAAGTAGAGAAGGAATCTAATCTCACCTACACCGGCCTCCCTCAGGGTCTGTCCACTGCACAGGATCAGCTTCTCATCGTCCTCCAGACCCACCACCAGCTCATTGGTCTGCAACAGAGACAATCACATCAACACCTCGGGAGAGTCACTCACAGCAGTGCTGAGCCAGCTTATTAAGGTGAAAAGGGGGGGGGGGGTGATAATATGTAAAATGTTGTATCCCATAGCAACAAACCAGACAGAACATGGATAATTCTGATTGGTTCTAGTGCGTCTCCCCTCCTGGGCTCTAGAATTAAGCCCCAGTGGGGGGTGAAATACGTCACAGAGAGGTGCTGGGTGGAGTGTCCACATTCATACTGGAACAATAAAGTTGGTTTGAAGCAGGGGTGTCAAACTCAACTTCATTGCGGGCATCAGCATTATGGTCGCCCTCAAAGGGTTCAGGTGCCCCCCCGCTGAGACCACAGCCTGTGGTATTGGAGGTGTTATGGAACTGGTGGTGGTACGGTACAGTATGGTATTGGGGGTGGAGGTACGGTATTGGAGGTGTGATAATGGAGGCAGAGGTACGATATTGGAGGCGGAGGTACGGTATTGGAGGCGGGGGTACGGTATTGGAGGCGGGGGTACGGTATTGGAGGCGGGGGTACGGTATTGGAGGCGGGGGTACGGTATTGGAGGCGGGGGTACGGTATTGGAGGCGGGGGTACGGTATTGGAGGCGGGGGTACGGTATTGGAGGCGGGGGTACGGTATTGGAGGCGGGGGTACGGTATTGGAGGCGGGGGTACGGTATTGGAGGCGGGGGTACGGTATTGGAGGCGGGGGTACGGTACTGGAGGCGGGGGTACGGTACTGGAGGCGGAGGTACGGTACTGGAGGCGGAGGTACGGTACTGGAGGCGGAGGTACGGTACTGGAGGCGGAGGTACGGTACTGGAGGCGGAGGTACGGTACTGGAGGCGGAGGTACGGTACTGGAGGCGGAGGTACGGTACTGGAGGCGGAGGTACGGTATTGGAGGCGGAGGTACGGTATTGGAGGCAGAACAGTATTGGAGGGCAATACGAGTAAACAAACACAAGTGACATGAGAAGACGAGGCTCCGGTTATGGGTGGAGTTTGTGCTGACCTTGGCTCCGTGTGCCTGATGGATGATCTTCATTGTATCTGCAAAAACACAAAACCAGAATCACTATTTACCTTCATGGGGCAGATCCCCCCCTCATGTCTACAGACCCTCCAGTCTCCAGGGCTGGCAGTATACTCATGTACAAGGATACAAACACATAAGTCGCTCTCCACTGTAGGTTTTAATTTTTTTATTTTGCTGAGCCGCAAAAAAAAGTGTTGGTACCAGATTAGGTCAGAGAGACATCTCTCCACCACCCATCAGGACTGGTCATAGAATCTCCACACCCATCTCAGAGACTCCGCCCTCTGAAGTCACAGAATCTCCACACCCATCTCAGAGACTCCGCCCTCTGAAGTCACAGAATCTCCGCACCCATCTCAGAGACTCCGCCCTCTGAAGTCACAGAATCTCCGCACCCATCTCAGAGACTCCGCCCTCTGAAGTCACAGAATCTCCGCACCCATCTCAGAGACTCCGCCCTCTGAAGTCACAGAATCTCCGCACCCATCTCAGAGACTCCGCCCTCTGAAGTCACAGAATCTCCGCACCCATCTCAGTGACTCCGCCCTCTGAAAATCACAGAATCTCCGCACCCATCTCAGAGACTCCGCCCTCTGAAGTCATAGAATCTCCGCACCCATCTCAGAGACTCCGCCCTCTGAAGTCACAGAATCTCCGCACCCATCTCAGAGACTCCGCCCTCTGAAGTCGTAGAATCTCCACACCCATCTCAGAGACTCCGCCCTCTGATGTCACAGAATCTCCGCACCCATCTCAGAGACTCCGCCCTCTGAAACTCCTCCCTCTGAAGTCATAGAATCTCCACACCCATCTCAGAGACTCCGCCCTCTGAAACTCCTCCCTCTGAAGTCATAGAATCTCCACACCCATCTCAGAGACTCCTCCCTCTGAAGTAGTAGAATCTCCACACCCATCTCAGAGACTCCGCCCTCTGAAGTCGCAGAATCTCCACACCCATCTCAGAGACTCCGCCCCCTGAAGTCGTAGAATCTCCACACCCATCTCAGAGACTCCGCCCTCTGAAGTCGTAGAATCTCCACACCCATCTCAGACAGGAAGTGAAGAGAATATCCCCCAATGGGGACAGCACAGCAGATTTGGAACCTGTGTCTTGTTTTTTTTTTTTATGTTTTCTGTGTCCCATGTGGGAACTTTTGTTGTCCATTTGATGGGTGTCATTAAAAACAGGAAGTGAGGGAAGCTCTGCTCTGAATAGAGGGCTGACAGGTTGACAACCCTTCTGGGATTTCTTGGCTTGGGTTGGACTTTAAAGTCAAATCCACAAACAGAAGAATCAGCACAAGGGACATAACTTACAGTCCTTATGATTTGTCCCTTCTCTACTAAAAAGAAGAGGAATCAGCACAAGGGACACATCCTACTGACTGAGTTCTGTCCCTTGTGCTGATTTTTCTGTGTTTTTTGGTTGCCCTTAAGCTTTAAGATAATGTAACAGTATGAGCGGGAGGAGTGAGACTACAATGTGCACAAAGCAGATTAGAGAGAGAGAAAAGTGACACATCCACAATGACCGGGGTCTCCATAGGTCCCCTCTGTGCTCAGCCTTCTATTGGAGGCCCGGGAGGGGGAGGAGGTACAATAATCCCGCAGGAGAACTCACCGTAGGCGTACTTCTTGAATGGAGGCGGCAATCCAACCCGCTCCGCCACATCTGAAAGGAAACCGGCGACACCATTACTACAGAGGATGGAGACCTCACCGGCTGCAGGTGAAGAGGACCGGTCATACACCCCTCCCCCCCCACCAATAGAGGGTGACCCCGGGCAGGACATAGGATGGAGTGAAGCCAGGGGACGGCCATGACACTTCTCTCACCTTTCTTTATATATTCTATGAATTCCTGCACCGCCTGATCCAAGTTCACTCCATGATAGACAACCGGACGGAAATTGCGATGCTCGAAGGATCGGACCAATCGCACCGTCACCGTCACATCCGGAGAGGACATCGGAGTCCGGGAAGAGGAATGGTGACAGATCTGTGCTGAGGAGAGATGGGGGAGGGGGTCAGAGACGACACAGTTGGCCTAAATAGTACAACGAGATTTTACTATTTTCACTATACAATCCATCTCTTGTACTTCATTGAGGGACACAGGACTTCAGACACTGTCGGGTTATACTGCCGCCTACAGGAGGATTTGGACATTGGCACACAAAGAAGCAACGACCAGCCTGAGTAACCCGGGGCCCTCCAGCTGTTGTGGAACTACATATCCCATGAGGCATTGCAAGGCTGGTGGTTACAATCACTCCCAGAGGCATGATGGGACTTGTAGTTCTGCAGCAGCTGGAGGGCCCCAGGTTGCTTCCCCCTGATCTATACAGAATGGGGGGAATCCCCTCCCCCCCCTGAGCGATTGTATTGTGACAGCGGGGAGACTTCCCGACCATCAGAATACACCGACATACAGCGACAGCCGACAGCGCTGATGGAGAGAACATTTTCCAGCAGGCTAGTTGTACACAAATCAATCAATAGATCAACTTCTGTACAACCAGCCTGCCCATACACGATCCTAAATGCCACCGCTCCCCGCTGAATTTTCATCCATGTATGGCCGCCTCCAGTCACCTACAATCCCACAGACCCACACCTCAGCCCAGTAAGGACTTACCGGAGAAAATTAAAGTCTTTAACCATTTGCCGACCAAAAGACGGCTACAGCGCGGTCAGCTAACTCCGGGAGGGTGTCTACTGACGTCCTCCCACAACCCCAACCCCACCCCCACCACACGTCCCAGGGAATATCGATCTGTGATGGCCCACAGCTGATCACATCTAGTGGTAAAGGGCCAATCACAGCTGATCACATCTAGTGGTAAAAGGGCCAATCACAGCAGATCACATCTAGTGGTAAAGGGCCAATCACAGCAGATCACATCTAGTGGTAAAAGGGCCAATCACAGCAGATCACATCTAGTGGTAAAAGGGCCAATCACAGCAGATCACATCTAGTGGTAAAGGGCCAATCACAGCAGATCACAACCTAAACAGACTTGCTGATTATCGGCAGTCCGTTCGTCACGCACCGTCAGAACATGAGGAGAGGAGAGCCAGTAACCAGCAATTCACACAGGGGACGTTTATACTGATAACCAGTGCAGCCCATCAGTGCAGCCCCATCGGCGCCCATCAATGCTGCCTATTAGTGCTGCCCCATTGGCGCCCATCAATCCAGCCCCATCAGCACCCATCAGTGCTGCCTATTAGTGCTACCTCATCAGTGCCCATCATTGCAACCCCATCAGCGCACATTAGTGCAGCCTCATCAGTACTGCCTATTAGTGCAGCCTCATTGGTACCCATCAGTGCTGCCTATTAGTGCAGCCTCATTGGTACCCATCAGTGCTGCCCCATCGGCACCCATCAGTGCTGCCCCATCAATACCCATCAGTGCAGACCCAATGTAGCCACATCGATACCCATCAGTGCTGCCCCATCAGCACCCATCAGTGATGCCTCATCAGTACCCGTCATTGCAGCCCCATCAGCACATATTAGTGTAGAGCCATTGGCACCCATGAGTGCTGCCTATTAGTGCTCCCTCATCTGCACCCATCAGTGAAGCCTCATCGGTACCCATCATTACAGCCCCTACAGCGCCCATCAATGTGGCCTCATCAGTGCACATCCGTGAAGGGGAAAATGACTTTACAAAATTTTATAACAGAAACAAATAAAAACATTGGTCTTTTTTTGTTTGTTTAGCAAAGAATTTGAAAAAAAAAAAGAAAAAAAAACAACAGCGATTAAATATCACCAAAACAAATCTCTATTTGTGTGGAAAACAAAAATCTGAAAAATGTCATATGGGTTCAGTGTAGAGTAATTGTCAGTCAAAGTGTGACAGCGCCCAGTATTGAAGGGGTTAAAGACTCTCCAATCATCTGCTGATGGGAACCTCAAACACAGAATCATCCCCCACACAGTGCCCAGTGAAGACAGGAGCTATCCTGTGATTGGTTCACAGATACAAAGCTGCCAACTGTTCAGGGGGTGTGATGGGTGTGTCCGAGGTCTCTGTGCCCCTATAGAGGGGAGACCGAGGGTCAGAAAGGTCATCGGGCCCTTATAGAAGCCTGGACAGGAAACAGAACCGATAGAGATCGATCCTCCGATTGTAAATGGGTGAGAACCGCAAATACCGGAACTACATCCCAGCACCGGAACCCAACAAGAGGCATTCCATCCCTCCATGTCTCCATCCATCCATCCCTCCATCCACCCATCCCTCCATGTCTCCATCCATCCATCCCTCCATGTCTCCATCCATCCATCCATCCCTCCAAGTCTCCATCCATCCATCCCTCCAAGTCTCCCTCCATCCAAGTCTCCCTCCATCCAAGCCCCCCCTCCATCCAAGCCTCCATCCATCCAAGCCTCCATCCATCCAAGCCTCCATCCATCCAATCCAAGCCCCCATCCATCCAATCCAAGCCCCCATCCATCCATCCATGTCTCCATCCATCCATCCCTCCATCCCTCCATGTCTCCATCCATCCATCCATCCATGTCTCCATCCATCCATCCCTCCATGTCTCCATCCATCCCTCCATGTCTCCATCCATCCATCCATGTCTCCATCCATCCATCCCTCCATGTCTCCATCCATCCATCCCTCCATGTCTCCATCCATCCATCCCTCCATGTCTCCATCCATCCAAGCCCCCATCCATCCATCCAAGCCCCCATCCATCCATCCAAGCCCCCATCCATGTCTCCATCCATCCCTCCAAGCCTCCCTCCATCCAAGCCCCCCTCCAAGCCTCCCTCCATCCAAGCCCCCATCCATCCAAGTCTCCCTCCATCCATCCAAGCCCCCATCCATCCAAGTCTCCCTCCATCCATCCAAGTCTCCCTCCATCCATCCAAGCCCCCATCCATCCAACTCTCCCTCCATCCATCCAAGCCCCCCTCCATCCAAACCCCCCTCCACCCAAGTCTACCTCCATCCAAGCCTCCCTCCATCCAAGCCTCCCTCCATCCAAGCCCCCATCCATCCATTCCTCCCTCCATCCAAGTCTCCATCCATCCTTCCAAGTCTCCATCCATCCTTCCAAGTCTCCATCCATCCTTCCAAGTCTCCATCCATCCCTCCATCCATCCCTCCATCCCTCCATTCATCCATCCAAGCCCCCATCCATCCATCCATTCCTCCCTCCATCCATGTCTCTATCCATCCCTCCAAGTCTCCCTCCATCCAAGTCTCCCTCCATCCCTCCATCAAAGTCTCCCTCCATCCCTCCATCCATCCCTCCATCCAAGCCCCCATCCAGCCATCCATTCCTCCCTCCATCCATGTCTCCATCCATCCAAACCCCCCTCCATCCAAACCCCCCTCCATCCAAACCCCCCTCCATCCATCCTTCCAAGTCTCCATCCATGTCTCCATCCATCCCTCCATCCAAGCCTCCATCCATCCAAGCCCCCATCCATTCATTCCTCCCTCCATCCATCCATCCAAGCCCCCATCCATCCATCCATTCCTCCCTCCATCCATGTCTCCATCCATCCTTCCAAGTCTCCATCCATCCAAGCCTCCATCCATCCAAGTCTCCATCCATCCAAGTCTCCATCCATCCAAGTCTCCATCCATCCAAGCCTCCATCCATCCAAGCCTCCATCCATCCAAGCCTCCATCCATCCAAGCCCCCATCCATCCCTCCATGCATCCATCCAAACCCCCCCTCCATCCAAACCCCCCCTCCATCCATCCAAGCCCCCATCCATCAAAGCCCCCATCCATCAAAACCCCCCTCCATCCAAGTCTCCCTCCATCCAAACCTCCCTCAATCCAAGCCTCCCTCCATCCAAGCCTCCATCCATCCATCCAAGCCCCCATCCATTCATCCAAGCCCCCATCCATTCATCCAAGCCCCCATCCATGTCTCCATCCATCCAAGCCCCTATCCATTCCTCCCTCTATCCATGTCTCCATCCATCCAAGCCTCCATCCATACAAGCCCCCATCCATCCATCCATTCCTCCCTCCATCCATCCATTCCTCCCTCCATCCATCCTTCCAAGTCTCCATCCTTCCAAGCCTCCATCCATCCAAGCCTCCATCCATCCAAGCCTCCATCCATCCAAGCCTCCATCCATCCAAGCCCCCCTCCATCCAACCAAGCCCCCCTCCATCCAAGTCTCCCTCCATCCAAGTCTCCCTCCATCCAAGTCTCCCTCCATCCAAGTCTCCCTCCATCCAAGTCTCCCTCCATCCAAGTCTCCCTCCATCCAAGCCTCCCTCCATCCAAGTCTCCCTCCATCCAAGCCTCCATCCATCCATCCAAGCCCCCATCCATCCATTCCTCCATCCATCCTTCCAAGTCTCCATCCAAGCCTCCATCCATCCATCCAAGCCTCCATCCATCCAAGCCTCCATCCATCCAAGCCTCCATCCATCCAAGCCTCCATCCATCCAAGCCTCCATCCAACCAAGCCCTCCTCCATCCAACCAAGCCCTCCTCCATCCAACCAAGCCCTCCTCCATCCAACCAAGCCCTCCTCCATCCAACCAAGCCCTCCTCCATCCAAACCCCCCTCCATCCAAACCCCCCTCCATCCAAACCCCCCTCCATCCAAACCCCCCTCCATCCAAACCCCCCTCCATCCATCCAAGCCTCCCTCCATCCAAGCCTCCCTCCATCCAAGCCCCCATCCATCCAAGCCCCCATCCATCCAAGCCCCCATCCATCCATCCATCCAAGCCATCCAAGCCCCCATCCATGTCTCCATCCATCCTTCCAAGTCTCCATCCATCCTTCCAAGTCTCCATCCATCCCTCCATCCATCCCTCCATCCATCCAAGCCTCCATCCATCCAAGCCTCCATCCATCCAAGCCTCCATCCATCCAAGCCTCCATCCAAACCCCCCCTCCATCCAAGTCTCCCTCCATCCATCCAAGTCTCCCTCCATCCATCCAAGTCTCCATCCATGTACACACACACATACCTGATATAATAGAAAACATAGAAATGATAAATTACCGGTCCTGAGTCTCTGAGTCCACAGTGATGTGATAGCGCAGAGACGGGGTGTTCAGTCTCCTGGTATTTGGGGGAAGTCCGGGAGATCCTAAATATAGATAGAGATTATCATACACAGACTGGCGGGATTATACACAGCGTTACCAAGGATACAAACTGCCACCAGTTCTGATGATGTCACATCACATGACCGATCAGACTGAATGGCTCCTGAACTCTGCTAGCTCAGTAGATCCATGTCCCCCCTCCCCCCGATATACACAGACCACATAGTGTATATTATATATATATATATATATAATGTGTATTTGTATACACTATGTGGTCTGTGTATATCGGGGGGAGGGGGGACATAGATCTACTGAGCTAGCAGAGTTCAGGAGCCATCCATCTATCTATATATATATATATATATATATATATATATATATATATATATATATATATAAATACATATATACATACACACACATACATCATCTATACATGACACACGCAGTATATACAAAATATACAGTATCTCACAAAAGTAAGTACACCCCTCAGTGACATTCCTTCTCTCTTGTCATGTGACAACACTGAAGAAATGACACTTGTCTACAATGTAAAGTAGTGAGTGTACAGCTTGTATAACAGTGAATATTTCCTGTCCCCTCAAAATAACAAAAGTCAGTACACCCCTAAGTAAAAATGTCCAAATTGGGCCCAATTAGCCATTTCCCTTCCCCGGTGTCATGTGACTCGTTAGTGTTACAAGGTCTCAGGTGTGAATGGGGAGCAGGTGTGTTAACCACTTGCCGACCGCCGCACGACGATATACGTCGGCAGAATGGCACGGGCAGGCATATGGGCGTATATATAAGTCCCTGCCTTCCCGCGGGTGGGGGGCCCGATCGGGCCCCCCCCCGGTGCCTGCGGCGGTCGGCATTCGTTCGGGAGCGATCCGGGATGAGGGGGCGGCCATTCATTCATGGCCACCCCCTCGCGATCACTCCCGACGAATAGAAATGCTCCATGACATCACTTCCTCTCCTCACAGGAGAGGAAGTGATGTATTCTCTCCTCCGTGTCGGTATTTTTCGTTCCGACACCGAGGAGAGAGGATCGGTGAGTTGCACCAACACAACACTACACAGTAGAACATGCCAGGCACACTCACACCCCCCCCTTTACCCCCCGATCACCCCCCCAATTACCCCTGCCCCCCCAGTCACAGTGACACCAATTGCATTTTTTATTTTTTTTTGCATTGGTGTCATTTGTGACTGTAATAACTGTTAGGGCAGTTAGGGTTAGCCCCCTTTAGTTCTAATGTACCCCCCTAACCCCCCCCAATAAAGGTTTAACCCCGTGATCACCCCCCGTCGCCAGTGTCACTAAGGCTGGGTTCACATTGCAGCGGGTTTATGAGAACGGATGTGATTCGCATCGCACTGCAGTGCAAATCACATCCGATCTCTGTGCGATTCGAGTTCAGCCATACAGATAGTATGGCTGAATTCGTGTCGCACCCGCCGCACCCGCCGCACCCGCCGCAAATTCGCACGGGACCCTTTTTTTGGTCCGCAGCAGAATCGGATCGCATGGGTGTTCACACCATGCGATCCGAGTTTGCAGATCGCACTGCGATATGCGAACTGATCTGGGGGTGTCATTAACATTTCACTGACACTCCCAGCAGTTCGCATAGGGCAGTGTGAACTGCCGCCGGGAGGCATGCGATGCGGGAACCCGCCGCGCATTCGTGGCGTTCCCGCATCGCTCCAGTGTGAACCCAGCCTAATAAGCGATCGTTTTTCTGATCGCTGTATTAGTGTCACAGGTGACGCTAGTTAGGCAGGTAGGTATTTAGGTTCGCCGCAGCTTTTTATAGCGCCAGGGACCCCCATATACTACCGCATAAAGCCCCCTGATTGCCCCCTAGTTAACCCTTTCACC
This sequence comes from Lithobates pipiens, assembly GCF_037356315.1. Classification (NCBI taxonomy): domain Eukaryota; kingdom Metazoa; phylum Chordata; class Amphibia; order Anura; family Ranidae; genus Lithobates; species Lithobates pipiens. Next base: position 349,074,077 of record NW_027507784.1, on the reverse strand, counting down.
AGTGATCACCATATAACGGTTACAGGTGACGCTGGTTGGTTAGTTATTTTTTTATAGTTTCAGGGCACCCGCCATTTATTACCTAGTCTCACTAGTGTACCCCTAAATTTAGGGGTGTCTACTTTCCAAAATGGGGTCATTTGGGGGGGGTTTGTGCCATCTTGGCATTTTACGGCCTTCAAAACTGTAACGCCCTTAGAAAGCCTGAAGGCGGTGCTTGGTTTTCGGGGCCCCGTACGCAGCTAGGCTCCCAAAAAGTCCCACATATGTGGTATCCCCATACTCAGGAGAAGCAGCAGAATTTATTTTGGGGTGTCATTTCACATATGCCCATAGCATGTGTGAGCAATATATCATTTAGTGACAACTTTGTGTAAAAAAAAAAAAAAAAAATTTTTTTTGTCATTATTCAATCGCTTGAGGCAAAAAAATAAAATATTCAATGGGCTCAACATGCCTCTTATCAATTTCCTTAGGGGGTCTACTTTCCAAAATGGGGTCATTTGGGGGGGTTTTGTACTGCCCTGCCATTTTAGCACCTCAAGAAATGAGATAGGCAGTCGTAAACTAAAAGCTGCGTAAATTCCAGAAAACGTACCTTAGTTTGTAGATGTGACAACTTTTGCGCAAACCAATAAATATACAATTATTGACTTTTTTTTTACCAAAGACATGTGGCTGAATACATTTTGGCCTAAATATATGACTAAAATTGAGTTTATTGGATTTTTCTAATAACAAAAAGTAGAAAATATCATTTTTTTTCAAAATTTGCGGTCTTTTTACGTTTATATCGCAAAAAATAAAAATCGCAGAGGCAATCAAATACCATCAAAAGAAAGCTCTATTTGTGGGAAGAAAAGGACGCAAATTTTGTTTGGGTACAACATTGCATGACCGCGCAATTACCAGTTAAAGCAGCGCAGTGCCAAATTGTAAAAAGACCTCTGGTCATTTACCAGCAAAATGGTCCGGTCTGAAAGTGGTTAAATTTGGTGTTATCGCTCTCACTCTCTCATACTGGTCACTGGAAGTACAACATGGCACCTCATGGCAAAAATTGTTGCTTTACATAAAGATGGCCTAGGTCAGTGATGGTGAACCTCGGCACCCCAGATGTTTTGGAACTACATTTCCCATGATGCTCAGGCACTCTGCAGTGTAGTTGAGCATCATGGGAAATGTAGTTCCAAAACATCTGGGGTGCCGAGGTTCACCATCACTGGCCTAGGCCAGGGCTCGACAAATCCCATGCGCCAGGTCGTCGTTGCGACTAGAAATTGTGCCCTGGCGCCTGGGTTTTTGTCACTGACAGGTGCCTCTGTTGCTCTGTGTCTGGTGCCTCCAGACAGAGCACTGTCTGGTAGTCGGGATGGAGCAGGAAGAGAGCAGCTCAGCAGCCTCTGACATCCTCCTCCCTTCTCCACACACTGTTGGCAGAGCAGCGCCGCAGTGTGTGAGAATGTGTTTAGAGAGGAGCTGTCAAAATTGAAGCTGACACAGCTTTCCAACACCAGCCAATGGGATGGGATCTGGGCGGGCAAATATGTGTATGTGGCCCCTCCCCTTTCTTAAGCAGCCCAATCATTGACTGGATAGCTGCTGGGTCCCGCCCACCCCCGGGTCCCGCCCACTTCTGACATCACGCTGAATGTGTCAGCTCCTCTCTCTCCATACAGTTTAACACAGTGCAGCACTGCAGGGAGCATTCAGTTTCACAGTTACACTATTGGCTGTGAAACCTGCCAGTGCTACCTGCCAGTGCCATCCAGTGCCACCTGCCAATACCAGTTAGTGTGCCATCCAGTGCCACCTGCCAGTGCCAACCAGTGCAATCCAGTGCCACTTGCCAATCAGTGCCAACCTGTGCCACGTGCCAACCAGTGCCACCTGCCAATGCCAGTTAATGCCACCTGCCAATGTCATCTGTCAGTGTCACCTGCCAATGCCAGTTATTGCCACCTGCCAATACCACCTGCCAGTGCCAATCAGTGCCACCTGCCAGTGTCAGTGCCAGTTAGTGGCACATGCCAATGCCACGTGCCAGTTAGTGACACTTGCCAGTGCAATCCAGTGCCAGTTAGTGCCATCTGCCAGTGCCACTTACCAATCTGTGCCACCCATTGCCACCTGCAATGCCAGTTAGTGCCATCTGTCAGTGCCACCTGCCCCTAGTGCCACCTGCCAGTGCCAATCAGTGCCATCCAGTGCCACCTGCCAGTGCCACGTGCCATCCAGCGCCACCTGCCAGTGCCAATTATCGCCACATGCCAATTAGTGCCACATGCCAATGCTATCTGCCAGTGCCATCCAGTGCCACCTGCCAGTTAGTGCCACTGGCCAGTTAGTGCCACCTGCCAGTGTAATCCAGTGCCACCTGCCAGTGCCACCCGCCAGTTAGTGCCACCTGCCAGTGCCAATCAGTACCACCTGCCAGTGCCAGTCAGTGCCACCTGCCAATGCCTGCCAGTGCCACCTATTACCACCTGCCAATTAGTGCCACCTGCCAGTGCCAAGCAGTGCAACCTGCCAGTGCAATCCAGTGCCGCTTGTCAATGCCAGTTAGTGCCACCTGCCAATGCTGCCCATCAGTGCCACCTGCCAGGTCCCATTAGTGGCACCTCAGTGCTGCCTATTGGTGTCCATCAATGCCACCTGCCAGTGCCCATCAGTTCCAACCTCAATGCCGCCCCTTCAGTGCCGTCTATCAAAGCACATCAGTGAAGGAGAAAAAAACTTATTTGCAAAAACTTATAACAAAACAAAAGTTGATTTTTTTTTTTTTAAATATTGCCTTTTTCTCTTGGCATCAGGCATGAGCAATTCTTATTGTCCGATGCCCCAGACATGGAGTTCTGGGCGCTGGGTAGAGGATTTAAATAACTGGCTCCTAGATTCTAAGCAAATTTGTCAAGCCCTGGCCTAGGCTATAAGAAGATTGCCAAGACCCTGAAACTGATCTGCAGCACGGTGGCCAAGACCATACAGCGGTATAACAGGACAGGTTCCCCTCAGAACAGGCCTCGCCATGGTCCACCAGAGAAGTTGAGGTCACGTGATCAGCGTCATATCCAGAGGTTGTCTTTGGGAAATAGACGTATGAGTGCTGCCAGCATTGCTGCAGAGGTTGTAGGGGTGGGGGGTCAGCCTGTCAGTGCTCAGACCATACGCCGCACACTGCATCAAATTGGTCTGCATGGCTGTCATCCCAGAAGGAAGCCTCTTCTAAAGATGATGCACAAGAAAGACCACAAACAGTTTTCTGAAGACAAGCAGACTAAGGAGATGGATTACTGGAACCATGTCCTGTGGTCTGATGAGACCAAGATAAAGGTATTTGGTGTCAGATGGTGACAAGCGTGTGTGGGGGCAACCAGGTGAGGAGGACAAAGACAAGTGTGTCTTGTCTACAGTCAGGCATGGTGGTGGGGGTGTCATGGTCTGGGGCTGCATGAGTGCTGCCGGCACTGGGGGGCTACAGATCATTGAGGGAACCATGAATGCCAACATGTACTGTGACATACTGAAGCAGAGCATGATCCCCTCCCTTCAGAGACTGGACCGCAGGGCAGTATTCCAACATGATAACCACCCCAAACACACCTCCAACACCACCACTGCCTTGCTATAGAAGCTGAGGGAAAAGGTGATGGACTGGCCAAGCATGTCTCCAGACCTAAACCCTATTGATCATCTGTGGGGGATCCTCAGAGGGAAGGTGGAGGAGGGGAAGGTCTCCAACATCCACCAGCTCCGTGATGTCATCATGGGGGAGGGGAAGAGGACAACCTGTGACAACCTGTGAAGCTCTGCTGACCTCCATGCCCAAGAGGGTGAAGGCAGTGCTGGAAAATAATGGCGGCCACACAAAATATTGACACTTTGGGCTCAATTTGGAGATTTTCACTTAGGGGTGTACTGACTTTTGTTGCCAGCGGTTTAGACATTAATGGCTGTGTGTTGAGTTATTTTGAGGGGACAGGAAATTTACACTGTTATACAAGCTGTACACTCACTACTTTACATTGTAGACAAGTGTCATTTCTTCAGTGTTGTCACATGAAAAGAGAGAAGGAATGTCACTGAGGGGTGTACTTACTTTTGTCTGTACACTGTATATACACATCTCTTCATACATCACACACACAGTATATCCATCACTCACGTGACACAGCGATCTCCTGTACGACTTCCGGGAAAGGACACTCTTCCTGTGATATCATTCAGTATAAGGGCGGGGTCAGTTGTTATGGTAACCGCCTGTTTCCCTGTGTTGGCCTGAGGAGCGCAAGGCTAAAGATAATGTCCCTAGAACTCAGCACAAAAATTGTCCCCAGATACGGGCGCCGCCATTTTTGCTATGACAGCCGCTGGTTGTCTATAATGATTGACCCTGCAGCCTGCGGAGGAGGAGTCCGGGATGTCTCCACACAGGCGGCCATTGTGAAGCCACATAGAAAGAAATCTTTACAAAGGGGTAAGTGAGTGTAATAAGAGGTGAAGGGTGGCTGAGCCCCACCCATAACTGTTAGTTACACTTTATTATTCTGTGGATGTGTTTTGTACATTTTTCTGTAATTTTATGTTTAATTCCTTCCCCTTCAGTCTCCCACAGGTGGAGCGGCTCCTCCCCCTTCAGTTCTGCACAGGTGTAGCGGCTCCTCCCCTTCAGTCTCGCACAGGTGTAGCGGCTCCTCCCCCTTCAGTCTCGCACAGGTGTAGCGGCTCCTCCCCCTTCAGTCTCGCACAGGTGTAGAGGCTCCTCTCCTTCAGTCTCGCACAGGTGTAGCGGCTCCTCCCCTTCAGTCTCGCACAGGTGTAGCGGCTCCTCCCCCTTCAGTCTCGCACAGGTGTAGAGGCTCCTCTCCTTCAGTCTCGCCCAGGTGTAGCGGCTCCTCCCCTTCAGTTCTGCACAGGTGTAGCGGCTCCTCCCCCTTCAGTCTCGCACAGGTGTAGCGGCTCCTCCCCCTTCAGTCTCGCACAGGTGTAGCGGCTCTTCCCCTTCAGTCTCGCACAGGTGTAGAGGCTCCTCCCCTTCAGTCTCGCACAGGTGTAGCGGCTCTTCCCCTTCAGTCTCGCACAGGTGTAGCGGCTCTTCCCCTTCAGTTCTGCACAGGTGTAGCGGCTCCTCCCCTTCAGTCTCGCACAGGTGTAGCGGCTCCTCCCCTTCAGTCTCGCACAGGTGTAGCGGCTCCTCCCCCTTCAGTTCTGCACAGGTGTAGCGGCTCCTCCCCTTCAGTCTCGCACAGGTGTAGCGGCTCCTCCCCTTCAGTCTCGCACAGGTGTAGCGGCTCCTCCCCTTCAGTCTCGCACAGGTGTAGCGGCTCCTCCCCTTCAGTCTCGCACAGGTGTAGCGGCTCCTCCCCTTCAGTCTCGCACAGGTGTAGCGGCTCTTCCCCTTCAGTCTCGCACAGGTGTAGCGGCTCTTCCCCTTCAGTTCTGCACAGGTGTAGCGGCTCCTCCCCTTCAGTCTCGCACAGGTGTAGCGGCTCCTCCCCTTCAGTCTCGCACAGGTGTAGCGGCTCCTCCCCTTCAGTCTCGCACAGGTGTAGCGGCTCCTCCCCCTTCAGTCTCGCACAGGTGTAGCGGCTCTTCCCCTTCAGTCTCGCACAGGTGTAGCGGCTCTTCCCCTTCAGTCTCGCACAGGTGTAGAGGCTCCTCCCCTTCAGTCTCGCACAGGTGTAGCGGCTCCTCCCCTTCAGTTCTGCACAGGTGTAGCGGCTCCTCCCCTTCAGTCTCGCACAGGTGTAGCGGCTCTTCCCCTTCAGTCTCGCACAGGTGTAGCGGCTCCTCCCCTTCAGTTCTGCACAGGTGTAGCGGCTCCTCCCCCTTCAGTCTCGCACAGGTGTAGCGGCTCTTCCCCTTCAGTCTCGCACAGGTGTAGCGGCTCTTCCCCTTCAGTCTCGCACAGGTGTAGAGGCTCCTCCCCTTCAGTCTCGCACAGGTGTAGCGGCTCCTCCCCTTCAGTTCTGCACAGGTGTAGCGGCTCCTCCCCTTCAGTCTCGCACAGGTGTAGCGGCTCCTCCCCTTCAGTCTCGCACAGGTGTAGCGGCTCCTCCCCTTCAGTCTTGCACAGGTGTAGCGGCTCCTCCCTCTTCAGTCTCGCACAGGTGTAGCGGCTCCTCCCCCTTCATTCTTGCACAGGTGTAGCGGCTCCTCCCCTTCAGTCTCGCGCAGGTGTAGCGGCTCCTCCCTCTTCAGTCTCGCACAGGTGTAGCGGCTCCTCCCCCTTCATTCTTGCACAGGTGTAGCGGCTCCTCCCTCTTCAGTCTCGCACAGGTGTAGCGGCTCCTCCCCCTTCGTTCTTGCACAGGTGTAGCGGCTCCTCCCCTTCATTCTTGCACAGGTGTAGCGGCTCCTCCCCTTCATTCTTGCACAGGTGTAGCGGCTCCTCTCCTGAACTAAAACCTCTTCCTCTGATGTCGCTGCACACGGTGAGCTTCTCACAATGTACATTACAAGCTGCAAGTTAAATTGGGCCCCCGCCTCATTTTCTGACCGAAGGACGTCCAGCATCATCTAGTTCTTTTCTCCACAGCCTGACTGTCCCTAGCCCCGCCCTTTTCATTCATGGGAGACTCAGCATTACATGTGGGCGTTACCTATACAAATACAGCCTGCCGAGCACCACCCACTCCTCCGGACTGACTCCACCCATCAAGGCTTTCTGCTATTTACAGAACTCCTCCCACTGCTTTCATCCGGACTGAGGCAGGGGGCTGGGACGTTATCAGGAAGATATGTACTGCCCCCTGTCAGCCCCTCCCACCGGCCATGATCTGCCCCCTGTCAGCCCCTCCCACCGGCCATGATCTGCCCCCTGCCGGCCCCTCCCACAAACCATGATTTGCCCCCTGCCGGCCCCTCCCACCAGCCATGATCTGCCCCCTGCCGGCCCCTCCCACAAACCATGATCTGCCCCCCTGCCGGCCCCTCCCACCAGCCATGATCTGCCCCCTGCCAGCCCCTCCCACCAGCCATGATCTGCCCCCTGCCAGCCCCTCCCACCAGCCATGATCTGCCCCCTGCCGGCCCCTCCCACAAACCATGATCTGCCCCCCTGCCGGCCCCTCCCACCAGCCATGATCTGCCCCCTGCCAGCCCCGCCCACCAGCCATGATCTGCCCCCTGCCAGCCCCTCCCACCAGCCATGATCTGCCCCCTGCAGGCCCCTCCCACCAGCCATGATCTGCCCCCTGCAGGCCCCTCCCACCAGCCATGATCTGCCCCCCTGCAGGCCCCTCCCACCAGCCATGATCTGCCCCCTGCAGGCCCCTCCCACCAGCCTTGATCTGCCCCCCCTGCCGGCCCCTCCCACCAGCCATGATCTGCCCCCTGCCGGCCCCTCCCACCAGCTATGATCGGCTCCCTGCCGGCCCCTCCCACCAGCCATGATCTGCCCCCCTGCTGGCCCCTCCCACCAGCCATGATCTGCCCCCTGCCGGCCCCTCCCACCAGCTATGATCGGCTCTCTGCCGGCCCCTCCCACCAGCCATGATCTGCCCCCCCTGCCAGCCCCTCCCACCAGCCATGATCTGCCCCCTGCCGGCCCCTCCCACCTGCCATGATCTGCCTGCATTGCATAGAGAAGCGCAGAGACCCGGTAATGACATCATTGGGTGTAAATGTAGATCTGTGGAAAGGAGGGGGGTGTAGATGGGGGAGGGGATGTAGATGGGGGGTGTACATGGAGGGGGGGGGGACGATATACCATCTCTGGCACACATGGACGGCATCCAGTCCCTCTACAGACACCATTGAGAAATCACAGACCGCATTTCATCACCTCCCTCCATATTTCCCAACTCCCCACCCCTCCCCCGCCGTGTCCCCATCACCACTTCCTCCCCTGTGACACCGATCCTGTGAGACGCGATGACTCCATATTACACTTTATACTGTGGGGTGGGGGAGGGGTGACCCCTGTCATGTGATGTCCTGCACGGTGGGCGGTCCGCTCCCAATAAATTACCATCCATGGAATTGGGGGGAACCCCAGGGGATCACCCCAAATTTACCCCCCAGCCTCCATTTATGGGTAGACTGCAGTCCACATGGAAACATGCTTGTGTCACCACAAGGAGATTTTCCCTCACTTCCTGTCCCGTGACAACCCCATAAGAAAAGGGGAAGAGTTGTCACCAGCTCAGGAATGCAGCACAGCACAGGACAATGCAGCACAGCACAGGACAATGCAGCACAGGACAGGACAGGACAATGCAGCACAGGACAATGCAGCACAGCACAGGACAGGACAATGCAGGACAGGACAGGACAATGCAGCGCAGCACAGCACAGGACAATGCAGCACAGGACAATGCAGCACAGCACATGACAATGCAGCACAGCACAGGACAATGCAGCACAGCACAGGACAATGCAGCACAGCACATGACAATGCAGCACAGCACATGACAATGCAGCACAGCACAGGACAATGCAGCACAGCACAGGACAATGCAGCGCAGCACAGGACAATGCAGTGCAGCACAGCACAGGACAATGCAGCGCAGCACAGGACAGGACAATGCAGCACAGCACAGGACAATGCAGCACAGGACAATGCAGCACAGGACAATGCAGCACAGCACATGACAATGCAGCACAGGACAATGCAGCACAGCACAGGACAATGCAGTGCAGCACAGGACAATGCAGTGCAGCACAGGACAATGCAGCACAGCACAGGACAATGCAGCGCAGCACAGGACAATGCAGCGCAGCACAGGACAATGCAGCGCAGCACAGGACAATGCAGCACAGGACAGGACAATGCAGTGCAGCACAGGACAATGCAGCGCAGCACAGGACAATGCAGCGCAGGACAGGACAATGCAGCGCAGCACAGGACAATGCAGCGCAGCACAGGACAATGCAGCGCAGCACAGGACAATGCAGCGCAGCACAGGACAATGCAGCGCAGGACAGGACAATGCAGCGCAGGACAGGACAATGCAGTGCAGCACAGGACAATGCAGCACAGGACAATGCAGCACAGCACAGGACAATGCAGCACAGGACAATGAGCGCAGCACAGGACAGGACAATGCAGGACAGGACAATGCAGCACAGCACAGGACAATGCAGCCCAGCACAGGACAATGCAGCACAGCACAGGACAATGCAGCACAGGACAATGAGCGCAGCACAGGACAGGACAATGCAGGACAGGACAATGCAGCACAGCACAGGACAATGCAGCCCAGCACAGGACAATGCAGCACAGGACAGGACAATGCAGCGCAGGACAATGCAGCACAGCACATGACAATGCAGCACAGCACAGGACAATGCAGTGCAGCACAGGACAATGCAGCACAGGACAATGCAGCACAGGACAGGACAATGCAGTGCAGCACAGGACAATGCAGCACAGGACAGGACAATGCAGCACAGGACAATGCAGCACAGGACAGGACAATGCAGCGCAGGACAGGACAATGCAGCGCAGGACAGGACAATGCAGCACAGGACAGGACAATGCAGCGCAGCACAGGACAATGCAGCGCAGCACAGGACAATGCAGCACAGGACAATGCAGCACAGCACAGGACAATGCAGCACAGGACAATGAGCGCAGCACAGGACAGGACAATGCAGGACAGGACAATGCAGCACAGCACAGGACAATGCAGCCCAGCACAGGACAATGCAGCACAGGACAGGACAATGCAGCACAGCACAGGACAATGCAGCGCAGGACAGGACAATGCAGCGCAGGACAGGACAATGCAGCGCAGCACAGGACAATGCAGCGCAGCACAGGACAATGCAGCACAGGACAATGCAGCACAGGACAATGCAGCACAGGACAATGAGCGCAGCACAGGACAGGACAATGCAGGACAGGACAATGCAGCACAGCACAGGACAATGCAGCCCAGCACAGGACAATGCAGCACAGGACAGGACAATGCAGCACAGCACAGGACAATGCAGCACAGGACAATGAGCGCAGCACAGGACAGGACAATGCAGGACAGGACAATGCAGCACAGCACAGGACAATGCAGCCCAGCACAGGACAATGCAGCACAGGACAGGACAATGCAGCGCAGGACAATGCAGCACAGCACATGACAATGCAGCACAGCACAGGACAATGCAGTGCAGCACAGGACAATGCAGCACAGGACAATGCAGCACAGGACAGGACAATGCAGTGCAGCACAGGACAATGCAGCACAGGACAGGACAATGCAGCACAGGACAATGCAGCACAGGACAGGACAATGCAGCGCAGCACAGGACAATGCAGCGCAGGACAGGACAATGCAGCACAGGACAGGACAATGCAGCGCAGCACAGGACAATGCAGCGCAGCACAGGACAATGCAGCACAGGACAATGCAGCACAGCACAGGACAATGCAGCACAGGACAATGAGCGCAGCACAGGACAGGACAATGCAGGACAGGACAATGCAGCACAGCACAGGACAATGCAGCCCAGCACAGGACAATGCAGCACAGGACAGGACAATGCAGCACAGCACAGGACAATGCAGCACAGGACAATGAGCGCAGCACAGGACAGGACAATGCAGGACAGGACAATGCAGCACAGCACAGGACAATGCAGCCCAGCACAGGACAATGCAGCACAGGACAGGACAATGCAGCGCAGGACAATGCAGCACAGCACATGACAATGCAGCACAGCACAGGACAATGCAGTGCAGCACAGGACAATGCAGCACAGGACAATGCAGCACAGGACAGGACAATGCAGTGCAGCACAGGACAATGCAGCACAGGACAGGACAATGCAGCACAGGACAATGCAGCACAGGACAGGACAATGCAGCGCAGCACAGGACAATGCAGCGCAGGACAGGACAATGCAGCACAGGACAGGACAATGCAGCGCAGCACAGGACAATGCAGCGCAGCACAGGACAATGCAGCACAGGACAATGCAGCACAGCACAGGACAATGCAGCACAGGACAATGAGCGCAGCACAGGACAGGACAATGCAGGACAGGACAATGCAGCACAGCACAGGACAATGAGCGCAGCACAGGACAGGACAATGCAGGACAGGACAATGCAGCAAAGCACAGGACAGGACAATGCAGTGCAGCACAGGACAATGCAGCACAGGACAATGCAGTGCAGCACAGGACATGACAGGACAATGCAGTGCAGCACAAGACAATACAGGACAGGACAATGCAGGACAGGACAGGACAATGCAGCGCAGCACAGCACATGACAATGCAGCCCAGCACAAGACAAGACAATACAGGACAGGACAGGACAATGCAGGACAGGACAGGACAATGCAGGACAGGACAATGCAGCACAGCACAGGACAATGCAGGACAGGACAGGACAATGCAGCACAGCACAGGACAATGCAGGACAGGACAATGCAGCGCAGCACAGCACAGGACAATGCAGCACAGCACAGGACAATGCAGTGCAGCACAGGACAATGCAGTGCAGCACAGGACAATGCAGAACAGCCCAGGACAGGACAGGACAGTGTGGCCTTCATACACGGAGTTTATGTGGCTTCCAACAGAAATCCAGAAGATGGGAGGCTGATTCCTCACTGATATGTGGGATGGGGGAGGATGAGCGAGGAGCTGGTCAGACTCCGGGGCTGCAGGTAACAATAGAAGAGGACAGTAATGTGTAATCCCCTCTATATACAGTGTCTTGAAAAAGTATTCATACCCCTTAAAATGTTCCACATTTTGTACCAAAAACGAGAATGTATTTGTATTAATATTATTTATTTGTTAGTTTCCCCCACACACAGCGATTTACTTTTAGACCATTTTTGGTCTCCTCTGACCAGATCACCTTCTTCACATGTTTGCTGCCCCTCCCCCACATGACTTCTCACAAACTACAAACAGGACTTCTTTGGGTGACGGGTCACAAGGAATTGGGTGAGGGGGTCACGAGGATTTGGTTGATGGGGTCACATTGGAATGGGGTGAGGGGGTCACGGTGGAATGGGGTGAGGGGGTCATGAGGAATTGGGTGGTGACGGGTTATCTGGTGTGAAGTAGATCAGAGTCCAATTTATATCTGCAGATAACTCTGCACACTGATTGGTGACGGGGATGGGGGGGGGGGGGGGGTAAAGTCCGGGGGGAGGGGGTGACACAGTGACGGTGCTGATGAAATCGCACTTTGTGGCAGATAAGATGGGTGTGGCCAGACAAATCATCGCTGTCACCTTTATGTCAGACAACAAGGAAGTTCTAGAAATAGAACATCGCCACAATGTGTCATTAATGTGTAATTATATATACAGTGCCTGGAGAAAGTATTCATACCCCTTGAATTCAATGATACATCTTGTCATGTTACACCCAAAACCATAAATGTATTTATTGGGATTTTATGTGATGGACCAACACAAAGTGACACATAATTGTGAAGTGGAAGAAAATGATAAATGATACAAATAAATATATGAAAAGTGTGGGGGGTGTAGAGAATTGTAGGTGGAATTTGGGGTGGTAATGTAGCCAATCAGAGGCCTCCTCTTACCTTCTCCACTGTACAGTTAGACTAAAAGCTGAAATGTGATTGGATGTTATGGAAGAGCTCCCTGTGCTCCTCATTACCCCCCACTCCTCCTCATTGCCCCTCACTCCTCCTCATTGCCCCTCATTGCCCCTCACTCCTCCTCATTGCCCCTCATTCCTCCTCATTGCCCCTCACTCCTCCTCATTGCCCCTCACTCCTCCTCATTGCCCCTCACTCCTCCTCATTGGCCCTCACTCCTCCTCATTGCCCCTCATTCCTCCTCATTGCCCCTCACTCCTCCTCATTGGCCCTCATTCCTCCTCATTGACCCTCACTCCTCCTCATTGCCCCTCATTCCTCCTCATTGCCCCTCACTCCTCCTCATTGCCCCTCACTCCTCCTCATTGCCCCTCACTCCTCCTCATTGCCCCTCATTCCTCCTCATTGCCCCTCACTCCTCCTCATTGCCCCTCACTCCTCCTCATTGCCCCTCATTCCTCCTCATTGCCTCTCACTCCTCCTCATTGCCCCTCACTCCTCTTCATTGCCCCTCACTCCTCCTCATTGCCCCTCATTCCTCCTCATTGCCTCTCACTCCTCATTGCCCCTCACTCCTCCTCATTGCCCCTCATTCCTCCTCATTGACCCTCACTCCTCCTCATTGCCCCTCATTCCTCCTCATTGCCCCTCACTCCTCCTCATTGCCCCTCACTCTCCTCATTGCCCCTCATTCCTCCTCATTGCCCCTCACTCCTCCTCATTGCCCCTCATTCCTCCTCATTGCCCCTCATTCCTTCTCATTGCCCCTCATTCCTCCTCATTGCCTCTCACTCCTCCTCATTGCCCCTCACTCCTCCTCATTGACCCTCACTCCTCCTCATTGACCCTCACTCCTCCTCATTGCCCCTCACTCCTCCTCATTGCCCCTCATTCCTCCTCATTGCCCCTCACTCCTCCTCATTGCCCCTCACTCCTCCTCATTGCCTCTCACTCCTCCTCATTGCCCCTCACTCCTTCTCATTGCCCCTCACTTCTCCTCATTGCCCCTCACTCCTCCTCCATGCCCCTCACTCCTCCTCATTGCTCCTCGTGTTGATCTGATCTATAGAGTTGTATATAAAATTCTCCCGGTGCTGAACATTTCATTCTATTTCTAAATTTTTGCATTTTTTCAATTTTAAAATCCAATATAAGGGAAAAGTTGTGGTTAAAAAAAAAAAGCTCTTGTGGATTTAATGTACTTTTTTTGTTGGGGGGGGGGGGGTTATTTCCCCATTAAGAGGGTGTGTCGGGGGCGTGTCCTATGCCTGCATACATTTGCTGGTAGGTGTCCCTCATTACCATTGGAGAATGTTGGGAGGTGTGTATATGGGGTCCAAATAAGTGATGTCCTCCACCCCACACACCTCTGATAGTCTCATGTTGCAGGTGGTGGTAGGGAAGGGGGAGGGGGTGTAGGAAGCACACAGAGTTTAGGAGGGTGTCAGGAAGCACAGTCATTGATGGAGGGATGTAGAAATCGTACAGAGCTCCCATAGCGGAATCATTGCCAGCCTCCATGGTGACAGAGACATCCTAGGTGAAGGAACTGACGTGTGTGGTCGGAGTTCCAGGGGGAAGGTCATCCGTGCGGCACACACTGCGCTCTTCTCTGCCACACACAAGATGGCCGCCCAGTCACGTGCTCCGGGGGGCTGTCGCTGATTGGGCGAGGAGCGATGAGATGAGGGGGCGGGGCAGAGGACAGAGAAAGAGAGAAAAGTGCGGCACTACATGTGCGCAGAGCGAGAGGAGCACCCAGAGCGGCAACATGTCACAGGTACCCCGCACCCATCATCACCCTATAGCTACACACTCCACCCCCATCACCTACATGTCACAGGTACCCCGCACCCATCATCACCCCCCATCAACATGTCACAGGTACCCCGCACCCATCATCACCCCCTATATATACACACACACTCCACCCCACATGTCACAGGTACCCCGCACCCCCACCACCCTATATATACACACCCATATATACTCCCCCCCCCTCATCACCGTGTCACAGGTACCCGCACCATATATATACATTCACCCATATACTCCACCCTCATGTTACAGCTCCAACATGTCACAGGTACCCCTCACCCATCACCATCACTACATACACTCCACCCTCATCATCACCATGTCACAGGTACCCCACACCCCCCAAACTATATATATATATATATATATATACCTCATCCTATAACCTGCACCATGTCTGTGTATATAATATAAATATATATATTCTGTATTTAGCACTCCTGTGTATTATCTGTACTCTTCTCCTGTATTCAGGGTGATGTGATGTCATCACTCTGTATTGTCTGTATGGAGATCCCTCCCCCCATCATATGCTGTATATAGAGGGGTGGAGCTCTATGTATTGTCTCCAGACTCCGCCCCCTGTACCTGGGGATTATTATTGGCACTCCTATATATTCTACATTCATATCGGGGTGCTGTACACCTCCTGGAATCCTAATTGGCTGATATAAAGCTCCTTCCACCCTGCTATTGGCTGCATGGTGAATCTGTATTCAGCAGAAGTGATTGGTGTTCTCTGGGTGGGGCGGAGCTTACTATGTGACATGACAT